>NW_010522666.1:81472-94210 GCF_000687285.1 Phaethon lepturus
TTTAAAATAATGGTACCCCCCCCCCCCCACAAGTCGTAAGAAGTCCTGAAAATATCAGACCAAAAATTGGGTGTGGTCAGAGGGGCAAAAAGAGCACTTGTAATGCTTATGGAAGTTATAAGGATCAAGCCAGAAAATATCATTAGTATGTGACATAAGTCTCTGGCATATCCATTTTTGGACATTGTGGGCAGTTTTGGTTACTTCAACCTTAGAAGAACAAGTCAGACAAGAAATGTCACAGGGAAGGGCAGCAATATCAACAAAACAGTCTCAAATACATGAAAAGACTAAAGAAAACCCTGCAGTTTGGAGGAAGATGACCTGAGAAAATCTGAAGTGAAATGTAAAATAACTATGGAATGATTACTATTTTCTTCCTCAGAAAGCAAAAAATTAATCAACACAAGATGAAGTTAGCACAGTATGTATTCAGACAGATAATTGTAGATTTTTCACTTCAGGAGAAAGACAGAGGAAGAACTCATTGGCATGGGGCATGGTGGATAGCAAAAGTGCCAGTGGAGAAAAAAAAGATCTATAAAAGTTTTTGAAGGATGGGTTTGTCTGTTGTTATTAAATCCAGAGGCATGGATCTTGTCTCTGGTTCTGCCTGCTCCTGCGTAGCTAACAGGCTGATGATGGAAGGATATGCTGGCACATGTTGTGCTCTACATGTTGTAGCATCTGCTACTGGCCGCTTTTGGAAAAGGGACAATGGCTGAGACAGGCATTTTGCTGTCTTTTTGATGTCATGACCTTGAAGACCAGTTTCATGCTAGCTGCCAATTTACACTGAATCTGATTTTGAGACTGCGGGCTGGTGTACACTGCAGAGCGGGCATCCCTTCCTGGCAGTGCAGCCCAGAGGTCTGCCTTCCATCTGAAGGCACAAGAGAGGGACACGGTGTGCTCTGGCAGCTGGAGGCCAGAATCCTGCTCTGGTGAGCATTGTACATGTCTCAGTACTTGTCTTAGAGTGGAGTTTGGAGCCCTCTTGATGGTAGACAGAATATTTTGGAATGGCTTTGTTCACTCTAGTGACCTTGGTGAGCTCTAATCTTATAAAGACACATAACATATGTGGCATGACTGTCTAATAATATTTGCTATGAGACTTTGCAGCGAACATTTAACTGTAATTTGAGGCAATACTTGAGTAAATTAAATAAAAGTATTCCCCTTAGTGAAGGCTATGTCCTAATGCTGACAAATAGTTGTATAGCTGCTTGTTTTTGTTAACCTTTTAACATCCAGATACAACATCATCCATCAAGGAACAAGGAATATACATCCTACTCATAGCATACAGCCCTGAGATCGCCTTTTGCAGAGCATTGACTCTGACAGGCTCAAGGGTGGATAGTCAGCAGAGCATGAACTTAGAGTGTGAGAGTGCATGCAAGGAAGCTTGTTCCTTGAATGTGTGATCAGAATGACAGAGAGTAGGAAGAGGGAAGATGAACAGACCTTGTGTATGGCATTTGGAAAGTGTTCTGTCCAATCTTTTTAAAAACTAGGCAGACAATTGGAAAAGAACTCCATGAATAACAGTGTTCTGGAAAAGCTTTTGCCTTGTGTGGGATTTATGTGCACTGATGGCTACATCATTACTGAACTGGTGAGATGACTTAGTTTGGATCCTGTTGTTTAAAAGCGGTGAGCGCTATTCACCTGGGCCACAGACGGTTCTCAGACTCTCTACCTGCATCTGGATGATAGTGGATAGACAAGTCATTTAGCAGCCACAGCCTCCTTGCGTTTCTTCCCCTTAGGTGGGGGCAGAAGCTGGCACCTCTGGCACACTTGCAGATTTTGAGTGCTCAGTAAAACAAATACAGTCAGGAGTCAGTCTGCATTGCGGATTATATGTCCTGTGCACTCAGCCGGGTGGTGCAGTGCAGCCAGAGGTTGCTGCAGCTCACTGCAGCAGGGAGACTCAGCCCATGAGATCTAGAAGCACGGAAGGCAGTATTTGTGATTGCAGAGGGCTCTTTAATCTAGCAGGTAAGAGATTCAGTCAGAGGCCGAGGCTAGGTTAGAAATGACTATGATTATCCAGTGAACAATGCACTTAGAAAAGCTGTGGATTTTGTATCACTTCTTGTTTTCAAATCAAGTCTGGATATCTTTCTGCAGAACAATACTCTAACCCAACCAGGAGGCACTTGACTTGAAAGAGCTGTTTAATGACTTTCTATGGGTCTATGTTTTTGCACAAAGTCAGGCTGGATGATTACAGTAGTTCTTAAAATCTGGGACTCTAATGAGGTGCTTTGTCTTCACAGTCCATTATTTTAGTAATTCATGCACCAGAACAAAATAAGATACTCTTGAGACACATCAAAGAAAATTGTATCCTTTCTTTGCTATCTAATTTTGATACACACATTGTGCAAAATTTGAGCCACACCTTTCCATGGGTGTTATAAGACCATGCCAATAGCAACAGCCAAAAGCAACAACTTTCTGTTCTGCCAGCATTTCTTTGACTGTGAATTGTTTATGGCCAGGCTTTGCTTCTGGTTGATTGGCAGCAGCAGCAGCAATGACTTATTTCTTTATCCAAAGAAATACCAAAGTTTCCTGCTTAATTGCATTCCCTTTACATGAAAGTACGTTCAGTGAAGCCACTCTACTGAGTTCAGCAGAATTACCCTTGTGCAAATGGGCATCCACACTGACACAATGCATTTTGTATTTTTAAATTATTTTTACATACAACTAAATAGACTGCTATACTTTGATTCCAGAAAAAAAAGATGGCACTTGGCTGAAGTGTAGTTTAAGGGCTATTGCTTTGATGGAGTGGTCTGCTTTGCAGAAGAGCTCACCCTTGCACTCATCATTCTGTGCAAGAAGTCTAAGCAACTCTACTTTTAGAAGGGCCATTTGGGGTACAAACTCTGAATTAGCTGCTGCTCGACACAAATGTTTTGGCATTGACTTCTGCTGTGAATCACAACTGATCCAGACTTATCTAGAGACAGAAGCCAAAGAAGTGCCTCAGAGACACAGAAAAATGAAAGGAGGTTTAGGCATTATAAGGGCTCTTCTCTGCTACTTTCCTACCTGAGCAGAAAATGGAAAATCCTTACCCTTTCATGCACTATTCCCCTGTCCTGTCCCTGCCCCCATTAGTGGTCTCAGCTACCCTCCCTCTTCAGCCCGTGATCCATAAATGACTAAAGACCCATCCTTCTTTTTGCCTTGTTGTTACAAAGCACTAATACCTCCCCTTCCCTCTTACCTTGATCTTGAATGTTACCAATGTCATGTTGACATCAAAGTCTTGTGTAGAAAAGAATCCAACATTGCTCTCCAGAGTGATAAACTATGGAAGTGATGTGTGCCCCATCAGAACTGACATATGTAAGCACATGATGAAGATCCTGCTTGGTATTTGGCCAAGATTTTGTTTTCTCTATGTTCAGACTGGGGGATAACGTACGGGAAATAATTCCAGAAGGAACAGGAAATGAGATTTAAGATAAAAGACTTCTTGTTTTAAGTTCCTAACTTCTCCAGAAAATGTTGTGAATAAACCAATACAAGTTAGCTGGAAATCTCACAGGAACAACTTACAAATTTTTATAATACATGAGTATGTACACATCCTGATTTATAGATAATTTTTTTTTAAACCTCCTGGCATATTTGAAATTCAGCATGTTTCAAAGAGGTTTTGATTCTATGGAATTTTAAAAAGAAATTTATTATTGTTCTTTTTTTTTTTAGTTAACTGAGTATAATATAATTTTTACATAATTTTAAACCAGAAATTACTTTTCTCATACATAACTATTCTAGTGGTAACAAATGCCGTGGTTTCCTTAAAATGCTGTATCAAGTTTCTAAAGTACAAATATTCCAAGCAGACTAAGGGGATAAAAATGATACATTTTGGTGACACAATACACACATTTTCTTTGATTCTTTTTGGAACCTCTTCTTACACATCTGGCTACATGACAGTGGTCAGAATTTTGCTTCGGACCATCACACCAGGCTATTGTGTAGATTTGTGTGAAAAGTCATTTGTGGACTATTGAAAAGAATGCATGGATGCCCTTTGTGTTCTTGTCTTTGCAATTTTAGGCTGCTTCTGTTCTTAACTAAATCTGGAGAGTGAGATCATACTTTCAAAACAGAGAAGAGAATTACAGCCCTCTCTCTTTTTTAAAGAAAATGGCCATGGGAATATAACACAAGGCATTGTTTCACAACTTGGACATGGAGAATTTAGTGTTAGTAACACTTACTTTGTGGAAGCTTCTACAAAACATCTCTGACTTAAGTGGTGGGGTTTTTTTCCCCTCTCCTTGACCTAACAAACTGCTCTATTGGGAAAATCTTGCAACAGCTGGATTGCTCATTAATCAATGGTAAATTAAGAAAATGACCTAGGACTGGTTATCAGCTGGATTTTGCAGAGTGTTGAAAAAGTTACATCAGCCTCCAGACACTGTAACATAAGGTAGTATAACACAGACATTTCCAATTAGGGATCTCCTGAGGAGAAGGGAATGGAGAAGAGAGATTGATGGCACCTTGTTTTGTTGAATGTCATCTGTGAGGAGTCTATATAGTAGCAGTTCAGGTTATGGCTATATAGTAGTGAATGTAATTCCCATCCTAGCACCTGAGTAGCTGTACCACGTTGACATCGTTATCTTGTGCTGGTGGGAAGACTCCAGCATTGCTCGCTAGAGTAATAAAAACTCAGCCCCACAAAACACACTGTGAGATGATGTGTCTCTCATCAGTTTTTACAAAATGTAAGTCACAGTTCTCTCCATTAAACTACAATGACAGCTTTCCTGCTACAAAAGACCTGAAATAGGTTGTCTAGGAGCCCTTTCCTAGAAATTCCTGGGCTCGTGCCTACATCAGAATTGCTGTAAATATTGTACAAAACTTTTGGTTTATCATTTTTCTTTTAAGCTTTAACTGTGGGTTGCCTAATCTTCCAAAAGCTTTCGTTCTTTTCTGTAACTGTAATTCTTGCATATCAACTTTTAGCTGGGTTTCCCAAGGAACTGAGGTTTCTGTGGTGACATGGTCTGTCTCTCCAGTTGTGTATCAGTTGCCTCTCCCCTGGCAACTCCAACCTGCCAGCCAAATTTAACTGAGGTTGAAGGAGATGATGGAAATCTTAACATTAAATATGTCCCAAAGGGTTTTTTGAAAACCAATACCTGGAGAGAGGAAAGAGGCATGAATTAGTGCCTCAGAGGAAAACGCAGGCGTGGCTCAGCTCTTTGACAATCTGGTAGCTGTCAGCCAGTCTTTATGCACATAGAAGATGACTATGTGCCACGGTACATCAGTGACATGAAGGACTAGGGTAACTGAGGTTACTACACTGGGAAGGCAGAAAAGAACACGAATCTGTAGGAAACACAATTTCTATTAGTTTTGCTGTTCACTGAAGAATGTTCTGGATTTATTTGGTGTTGTGCACTTCTATCTGCCATACTGTGACTGCCCGTGGAACTTAAATGCACCCCAGATAGGGAATTTCTGCAATTTTAATTTTAGAACTAATCGGTATAATAATCAGCACTAGATTTCAGGGTTGGAAACTTTTCTCCTTCTGTCATCTTAAGACTTGCTTTTTTAAAAGAACAAACAAAAGGAAGTGAAAGGACTTACTAGGGTGGGGCATCAATGGACTGAGTTCTTCACTGCTTCACGTCTTGGACTGGACACCTGAGTGACTGTAAATTATATAGACTTTGAGTTTCTGGTTTTCGTCCTGTTTTTGATCTGCAGGTACCTGAACATTTTGCCAGTGGAGGTGTGGTAAAGAATATATGCTTACTGATAATAAGTATTTTTCTCTCATGTATCTTTGTAAGGCCTCTTAAAGTGGTCCATGGATCTCCACAAGTCTGTGCACAAAAGTCTGCAAATCTGTGCTAGTGTCAGCAGCTGGTGTTAGGGCACAGCGGAGATAGTGGATGAGGTGGTATGGGCAATGCTGCCTCTGAGGAGGACTGCAGTAGCCCTTACTACCTCTTGCATTTATTTTTTTCTTTATCTCCAAATCCCTAGTTACCATAATCCTTGGAAAGCTCATACCTTCCTGTTTGTCTATTGATATCCAAACAGCATTTGAAGAAATGTCAGAAGTTTCGCCAACAGACAAGGCTCTGGGTGCAGGAAAAAGCGCTGGAACAAGACCAGTGGAGGAACTGGGTCCCAAAGAAAAATGGAGATGTGGTCAGGCTCCTTGTCTGGGGTAAGTGGCTGATAAGACATTTGCTCCTTGCCGAAGGCAGGGTGTTTGGAAAAGGTTTGTTCCAGTGCTGCTCCGTAGCCAGCAGAGGTGTGTGGAGGTGACTTGCAGCACAGCAGAGCCCGAGGGCAGACGGGACACCATGGGCAGCGTGGCTGAGGGCAGCCCAGGCCGGGGAGGCTCTGCTGCCTGTCTCCCCAAGCGCAGCCTACCCTCCCCTGCTACCCCGATGGGGCAGCAGCAGCTGAACGGGGAAAAATGACCTCCGCAGAATAACCCCGCTGCTGGTAGCAGCGTTATTCTGGGCTCGTCAGTCGGCAGCCTGTTGCGTCCTTCCTGGCTGTCCGCTCCGGGGCAGGGCAGGGGCTGGTGCTGCGGCTGGCAGGTGAGCATGCCTGGAGAGAAAGTGCAAGAGGACACAGGTATCGCTCACGAACGTCTCCTTGGGGAAACCGGAGTGCAGCCTGCGAGCCAGCATCCTCCAGTTTGGCCCTGGATGGAGTGCACAACTTTGGGTAAATAAATCCTGTTCCCTGAGGAAAAGCTCAAATCTTTGTGTGGAGCTTTGTGACAGCAGTAAAAGCTATCGGAAGGAAAAATAATGCTGCATAATTTGCTTGTTCATGCAAGTTCAATAAGCCCCTTTGTGTACAGTTATTGCCTTTATGCAAAATAAACATCTCTGACAATGAAACAGGTTACTGGAGACTAATCTACTTTCTTTGGTGGTTCCTTAGCAACTACAGCCGTGAATTAGTTGCCAAGCAGCCTGATTCAATGCTTTGCAATGAAGCAAGCAGGAAAAAAAAAAAAATGAAATAAAAATGTGCAAGACATTTATGAAGTTAAGTACAGGCTAATAAGCAAATATTTGTTGTTTGTTTCATAATGTCATCAGCCATTAGTTTTTCCCAGCTTTTCTTAAAATACATGTATCTGTGACTGAAAGCTTCACTGTGGTCCCCTGGCAGTGGGTGCAGGGGTGTGCTGGCGGGCGCAGCAGTGCTGTTGGGCTGCGAGCTTCACCTGTCCAGGCAGGGGTGGCAACCCGAGGAGGAGAGAGCTGGGACACAGAGCACGCCCCTGAGATGCTGGCCCAGGCAGCACACGCTGGAGGTGCCGCCAGAGGTTATAGGTGTTTTCTCTGTGTACTGGTCATGGGCTGCGTTTGCGTCATGAACACTAACAAAAATGGTCTGGAGGCAATGATCCTGCCTTTATGTACGGTGAAAAGTTTTCACCTACCTGACTGGAACAGAGGTTATTTTTCAAGCAGGTGAGGGAAGGAGGTGATGCAAGGCTCAGTCCCTGGAGGCGCAGTGGGGATGAAGATCTGGGAGGGGAAGGCAGAAGTACACCTGGGGCTGAGACACTATGGGGTTAAACTGGGGGAGTTCACAAAAAGAAAGTGAGTATAAAAGGAGAAGCGTTGCTGGCCACTGCTTTCATTCTGACACCTCCATCGAGACCTCTTTTGCCTGTCCGAGGCAGTGCCACGAGGATGTGCTGGGTGCTGTCCGGGTGGGTGATGAGAGCTTTTCTGCGGGCGAGGGGCTGCGGCAGGAGCCTGCTGGCAGGGTGGGCAGCGTCTTTAACCACGGCGGGCCCCAGAGGCCTGCACAGGCCCCCGAGAGCCCAGACCACCGATGGAGGGAGGAAGTGGGAAAGTTACTGGGGACTTGGTAATCCATCCTCATCTGCTGGGGCCAGCCGTATGGCCACACTGATACCGTATGTCTGGGTCTTAACATAAATTGGTTTATGTCAGTGTCTTCCTCAGGGCATTAGGCTCCACGGTCCAGATGGCAGAGTGCCCTTGGTACAGAAACTGTATGGTAGTGTATAGGAAAGGTTCAGAAGGGAAAAAGAAATACATTGTGTTTCTCATTTCTCATAACAATAGGGTCAATGACATTTATGTCAGCATTAATTGATGGCACAAATGACACCAAAGTCATGGGTGGGCATAATTAATGATGGCAAAGTATAGGTATAGCACACACAGACTGCAAAAATTTGGCTGCATCACAAGACTTAAATTGGATCTGAATTTCAAAGGTTTAAAGCCCAAAGGCTTTAACAAGTCAAAGATTTAAAAAGTTTTAAGGCAGGGCACAGCACTCAGAAACGGTGGAATGAGCAGTGTTATTGCAATGTACAGCACTTTGAGCATTGCTAGGACTTGGAGACCCGGGGTATTAGACCCGAGACATCACTGAGTACAGCAAAGCCTCTGTGGCTGCACAAAGAGAGAGAGAGTGTGGGTCTGTCTGCTGGGAACAGAGGGCCACAGGAAGCAGGGTAGGAATTGCCTCAGAAACTCTCAGATCAGTACTGTATGTTTCTTTTCCTGTCCTAAACTCCAAGACGTTGAATAGAGTGTTTTAAAAACTCAGTGTGCGAAATGTGTTTTTGTTTTACCCTCCCCCCGCAAAGAGGCATTTTTGTTATCTGACCTCACCAGAGCTGCATCCTTTCGCTGCTGCTGCTTTTTAATGATCATTTAAAAATGATTAACAATGCCTGGAGCCATGACAGCCTGACTTCCTGTGCTGAACTTCTGCATGTCTGGATTTGCAAGAGGGAGTTCCTGACAAGAGAATTTCCTATAAAACAAGGACACTTGGGTCATTGTTTAGAAAAACTGACTGCATGGAAGACGTATAAGTCACAGACGAGGACAGATGCTCTGGTGGAGAGATTTTTGCTTGTTTAAGGTTTCTTTTTTTAGCACCGGAAACACATTTGTTTGCAATTTCTAAAGACATCAGAGCAACAGAATGACTTGCTGTTACTGGCTGCATGAATCTAATCTTCAGTTCCAACTTCTGGAAAAAAAAAAGTGAAGTGATGGGAAAGACTTCTTTAAGATCAGGTGGGATTACTGAAAGATTTCATGCAGGGAGAGGCATGACAAAAGCTCACTTATACCATGGGGAAGTGGCGACTCATTTCTGGTTTAGTTTCTGAAACAGTGGACACAGTATGCAGTTAACTACTGTCTCAGAAACAAAAACTCCAGTGTTTGCTGTCTGGTCCTACAAGAAGAGACCCATTTTTGACTGATTGCAGGACTCCTGTACTGTCTGAATCCCTTGCGGTCCCTGGTCATGTCAGGGTTTCTTAAAGCTTACTTCAAGGACTGTGTTAAGGTTTGGTCATTTAGGCTTGTTCCTAAATGAATTTGCTCATTTTGAAAAGGAATGTAGCTATTATTGGTTGGTATATTTTTATCTTGAAGGGAAAAAAGTTTATATGTATAGATAGGAAAGAGGAGGAAATGAAGCCACTGTGCATTTTTGGCCACTGCTAACTCTCCTCTGTAGCTGACATTTGCCTTCCTCTGCATCTTCTTCTCCAAATAATGGAGAATTAAATGCTCACATGTCTCTAGGAACACGCAGGCAAGTATATCTGGCACTGTGTACTGGGTGTATTGGGATGGTATGCTTCCAGACAGGGAGTTATTTCTATAAAATCCTAGGTTTTCTCCTGGATGGCAGGGCAGATGGAAGGAAGGAGACCTCCCTTCTTCTTGCTTCCAAGGGAACAAGCTGATGGAAGCAGCTCATATCCAACAGCACAAGTGGTACTGACCTGCTGGGTTTCAGTCATCCATGTGTTATGTAGCTGATGTGTTTTGAGACACATGAGGCTGTATGTCATCTGTCTGGCTTGTACCATTCCAGAAGACCAGGTGTCTCCTTTAAGTTTCCTATATCATCTCCACTAAGACCATAGAATCATAGAACCATTTACATTGGAAAAGACCCTTAAGATCATCAGGTCCAACCATAAACCTAACCTTGCCAAGTTCACCACTTAACTATGTCCCTAAGTGCCATGTCTACATGTCTTTTAAATACCTCCAGGAATGGTGACTCAGTCACTTCCCTTGGAAGCCTGGTCCAGTGCTTGATAACTTTTGGTGAACCTTTTTTTCCTACTGTCCAGTATAAACCTCCTTTGGCGCAACCTGAGGCTCTTTCCTCTCATCCTGTCACTTGTTACTTGGGAAAAAAGACTGACACCCATCTGGCTAAAGTCTCCTTTCAGGTAGTTGTAGAGAGCAATAAGGTCTCCCCTCAGCCTCCGTTTCTCCAGACTAAACAACCCCAGTTCCCTCACCTGCTCCTCACAGGACTTGTGCTCCAGACCCCTCACCAGCTTCGTTGCTCTTCTTTGGACACGCTCCAGCAGCTCAGTGTCTTTCTTGTAGTGAGGGGCCCAAAATGGAACACGGTATTTGAGATGTGGCCTCACCAGTGCCAGGTACACAGGGATGATCACTTCATCCATCTCTGTGTCTTAGATATTTCAAGCAGCCTTAAGTGCTTTTAAGCAACTGAATCCTGATCACTAAAGTTCAACCTTGAGCTTGACTTGGGGCCACTAAATATGGATGTATGTCTTGCTTAGCAAGTGTGAACCACCCACACTTCACTCTGATGGGAAGAGCAGGTATTAACCATTTGAGGTTTTAGTAAGGGATCTCAGTACAAAATATCTTTGAAAATCAGATCACAGTTTTTAGATAGGTGCATACACCCCTGGATCTGAAATCTGTATTAAAGGCTCACAAAGTCAGATTTTAACATGCTAAAAAATTCTTCACATGATATCCTTTTATTTCTTTTATTTTCAAAACAGCTTTCCCATAATTTCATCATCTTTGATGTGAACTATTATGTCAAATTTTAGATGCTGGCTGAATTTAGGACTTAAGGCACACAAGGAGTTCCTCTGAAATCAAAAGAAGGAAATAAGAATCTGTCTTAAGTTGGTGTCTAACTAGAGTTAGACTGCCTTATGGTATGGTCTGTCTCAAACTGAACTTTGCCCCTTGAAAGATCATGCTGACCCCAAGTAGCAAGGTCCCCTGCTATATAAATTAATACCCATCTGTGTCATATGCCAAGGTACACTGAATGAAACCTGAAAGCAGAGTCCCTGAGAGAGGTGGCTACTGGTGAAATCTAATCAGATGGGCCTATTTATATTATTTAATGGTCTTTTCAAATATGAAAACCTTTCATATTTGAAACCTTTTCTGCATGCCGAGGTTTTGTGAGAGGGTTGCTGGAATGAAAACTGAATGCCATCACATCAATTTTGTGTCTACATCTGTCATTGCTGCTCTTATTTATACAGTATTGATAAATTTCTGTGTTCTATCATACAAGCTTGTAGATTATATTTAGTTTTTAAGCAGAAATGTTACATCTGCTGAGAGATACAGGGAAGAAGAAAGACATGGTGAACACCCTCCAAAATGATCAGGGAAGATGTGCATGTTCATACAAGTAGTGTCACTTCAGGACAGGGAGTCAAGGAGTATCCTTCTGACTGCCTAGCTCTGCATCTTCCTCTTCTGGGTGGGCCTAAACACATCAATATCAGCAGAAGGGCCTTGGAATGTTGACTATGAAGGACCATAAAAGATATTGTGTCAAAAATGCAAAGCAGCAATATTTCTGACAAGAGAGAATCTACCACTAAGTCACTGGGAGAGGCTGCAAGGGGATTATCTGTGTGAGATGGCATACCTCTTCAACCTCAATTAAAACAGAAAAGAAATGGTGTGGAGGACTGGTTGGTGTAACACGCTATGTGCAGAAGCACAAGTGTGAAATGCTTCAGGAATATGGTGGATAAGAGAATCCCCTCTCATTTCAAAACAGAAATTAAGCTTGCCAAAGCTCTTAATGACTGAAATTCTTCTTAAATTCACCTAAACCCAAAGCAACAAAATGGGTAAAAGGGCTTATGGGACTGATGATCCAAAATTTGGACATGCTACATAATGACTGTTTGGCAAGAACTGTGTTCATTAGATTTAATATCTTTGTTAATCTGGAGTTGATGAAAATGACTGAATTCAAAACAAAACTGGTAGCATCTGTGAAATTGCACAGAGGTCAGCAATACATTCTGAGCAAAGAATATCTCTTCAATAAACTGGGAATTGAGTTTTGGAGACCTTTACACATCATTCATGATGACAAAGGCAGGTTTCTCATGTAAAATCAATTTGTTGATGACAAAACGTACAACAGAAAATCTACTACTACTAAAGATGGAATGGAAAGCAGCCAATTTGGCAGAAACAGATCTCCCAGAAGGTTTCACTAGAATATTTTTACAGTTGAGACAGAGCATAGCAGTGAAAAGTATGAATCAGTCACAGCTTCCGTAGCGTTCAAGGTAGAACCGAAGCTCCATCATATACATTTGCTGCTGGGATTGAACTCATCTACAAGATTAGAAAAGCCAGTGGGTTTCTTCATTCCTTATTTGCATTAAGAATCTCTTTCTTGATCAATAAATAGGTAAAATTTTGCATTATCATACAAAAAAGTATTTCTTACCAAATGGGGAAGTGTCATCATGATAAATATAATGGCTCCTGCAAAGCTACCCTTCAGCAAGGACTACTGTAACTAAGGAAAGTCTATAGATGTAAAAGTCTTGAAAACATCATTACATTTTTCCTGCTG
>NW_010522666.1:94241-140444 GCF_000687285.1 Phaethon lepturus
AACAGCTGAAACTTCTGACTTTGGCTCATTGATGATAGGGATATCATTCTATATCTTTTCCTGAAGTGTTTCATAGCTTAGATAACAGCAGCTGAGGCTCACCTGCGTGGCTTGCAGCCAGCAGAAGTGAGGGGAGCTGGCCAAAAAGGAAATGTTCACAGTTCTTGTACGCACCTGGCAAATGAATTCCCAGGAGATATATATTAGAAATTGAGCTGTTTGGGAATTTCCCTATAAAATGGGTTTTTTTAAATGTTTTTTTTTTTTTGTTGTTGAGACCAAAACTTTGTGTGAGGTTACATTCCTCTGCTGACAGGCAAGTTTTCTGTAACAGAAATGCATTTTTCTCATGTCCACATGGCACATTAACATCCTTCTCCCACAGCCATTACAAGTGGCTTGATTACAGGGCTATAATGTATTTGGTGGTGATGTTCTTGCTATAGCCCCTGCTAGAGGTGTTCCATTTTGTATAAATACAATTCTTCTGGATCAGGGACTTGATCTCTCTCAATCCATATGACTGCAGTCAAATAATTTTCCTTGGTCCAGTGAACACCATCTCCTTTTTTAAAAAAAAAAAAACCCACAAACTGCTTTCAACGGTCTTGGCTTCTTTCCAAAAGAAGCAGGAAAATTGGACTTTTTCACAGTGTTCATTCCCTGACTGTCTGCCACAGGACATGGGAAACATTTCACAAGCATTGAAAATTTAACTGTAGAGCATTAAGCTGATGGCTGAGATATCCCGATAACATGTCTTTTGGTGGTTCGCAGCAGGAACCCACAGCCGCATGTAGGATTTCTCTGAAAAACTAATGAGGTACCATCTTTTCTTTCTTTTAAGAGTCATCTGTGCCCTATCTATGGTGTGGTTTATCCTCCCAGCTGGACAGAGTAAGTCCTAGACCATATGGTAAGCACAGAGAGATGAAGTTATCCCTGATGAGGTACAGGGGCTGGCTGGGTCCAAAGAGAAGGGGATTAGACTTGAAGGCCCATTAGTTCCAAGGCAGATGGCCTGGGACTACCAACCCCCAGGAGATGGGGTGTGGGAGGAGACACTGGCCTGTGGGGAGCAGGTCGCAGATTTCCTGTGGAATGGATCCTTACCTGCTTTTAAGTGGAATTCAAGTCCTGCAGCAAAGGTACCACACTCCAGTGACCGCCGGGAGTCCTTTGGTCCTGCAGCCAGGACACTGGCTTACAAACTCAACTGCCTGCATCCTGTTCTGGTTCATTGCTGTCCTAGATAAACGTTTGAAAACAACCAACTGCACCTATCTTGTCTGCGAACTTTGCCCAAGCAGGCTTTTCTCAGGATTTTTCCAACTTTTCTCTGCATGAGCCAGATGTGAAGATTTTTCTTCTGACAGAACCAGAAAATACAGAAGGGTGTGAAATATGAAGAGTTAGCAGAAAATGCCAAAACGTTTCCACTTCCAAGGCTGACTGACAATTTCTGTAGATTTGTATTGTACATTAACCTTTCCTTTAATGCTATACCAAAATCAGTTAAGAAGAAAAATCAATAATGCTTTTGATATAAAATGTCGTTTTGCTTCTGGGCAGAACAGCTGTCACACATGCTTTCAGAGCAGGAAAAATGGATTACATTTATAGGAGGATATGTGTGCAGCGTAGCATATTGTCCTTATCCAGCAAATGAAGGTTTTCCCATGGGATATGTAACTGATTCTCAGTGACACCATCACTTCTGCTTATACATCTGTTCTGCTTTTAACTGCAGTATAACTCAATCATTCTGGACAGATCTTCCTTTCAGATATATATTTCCTCTAAACCTACCAAGTCACAGGCATGACAACATCTGAATCTACGCCAAGGCCTATTAATTAGAGACCCGCTTCCTCCCTGCCGAACGTCAGCGCGCTGGGAGCTGCGGACCAACCAGCCGCGTCCCGCGCCCGCCGAACTGCCGGCGGCGCTGAGCCTCGCTGGCTGCTCTCCCCGGCTGTCGCTGGCAGCACCCAGTCGGCCAGGGAAGTGCTTGCTTCCGTCCGCCCACTTATTTAGGGGCTTTCTACTTTCACTTGAAGCTTTCAGACCGGCACCGGGCAGGACACAGTTTTCAAAACTGCTTTTTTAAAAACGCCTAGATCTTACACTTGTCCAATTTAGCGTTTAGATGGCAGTGCCTGAGATCTGGAGTCAAGCTCGGTTTAGGTAACGACGGGTGAAGTATCAAGAGAACGTGTTCATGGCAGGGCTTAAAAACCTCACCATCTGCTCTGCTGGGCTCCAAAGTATGTTTAAAGACCTGATGCTTGTTCATTTGATTTTATGCTATTGCCAGAGGGACCAGAGGCACTTTAGAGGATCAGGCAACAGTAAATACCCGACTTCAGAGAGCGGTGTTTCTGGAGGAATCACTGCATTAATATATGTAGACTGGCTATGTATAGGTACTGACTGACAGAAGCAATGGTATGGTTTGTGGTATTCAGATTTCTTTATGGCAGATACTTGCTATTGAAAATAAATCTTTCTCATCTGCATAGATCTCTGACCGGTTTGCAGAGAATATGAAGTGGGCAAATACGGGCTTTTAAAAATTTCTTAATGCTCTACCGAGCAAGCAAAGACAAAAGGTATTTCTATAAATAAATTTAATCACAGGCATGGAATATGTAGTGAGAATTAAAATGAAATCCTATAGAATGTGAATAATCACAACTAAAAATTAAGGACTGAAATGCATATGTTAATGGTTGTCAGACTACTGCTCCTATTAACAAATGCAGTACTCAGTTAAAGATTTTTCTCCTCTGTGGAAAGGTGTACATTACAAATGAACAATGGATGATTTCCCCAATGGTTCAATCTGAAATTTTCTTTTTCTAAAGTATGAAACTCATACCTGTCAACTAAAATGAGTCTTAGTTTGCCCAGTTTTAGATGCCTACAGTGTAGATGTCTTCATCTTAGCTAGCCACCCTGGGTTCCCTTTACAGTCAGCAGAATTAAATAAATGTCTGTCCCAGAATAGTAGAAGCCTTCTCCTTGCCTCTCACCAAACATGACACATCAGAGAATGTCTCATCAAAACCTAAACTGCCCGAGAACTGCCACCATCCACCAAGCGTTGGCTGTATCACGTCAAGATAAAAGGCACACCCGCATGCATGCGGGCAGGCAATCACGCGTTCTCATCCCAGGTATAGGCAGGGTTGGGTGGACGTCAGCCTCTCTGATGTGGGTGGCAGAGAGCACTCACGCAGCTGCTCACCTGGCTCTGCAGACGTACCCCAGCAGTGGTCTGGTTCAGTAACGGGGGACTCCTCTCAGCACTGTGTTGCTGCTGCACAGTGTTGCTCCTGTGGCTGCGAAAAAGCTCAGGTATGGCTATAACTAAGGGACTTCAGATGTCAGGGCTGTTTCTTCAGTATATTTTCAGAGCACCAAAGCATACAGGCCTCTTTAAAAGGATTAAAGCTGCAGTACTGTAAATGCCACTAGAAATCTAGGCAATTCTGTTTGGAGAAACAATCTCCCTTTGCCTCGCATGATGAACAAGCAATCTCAAGGTACAGAAGTGCTCCGTAAAAAGCACGTGGAACAAGCTGCTCACTGAGACAAGACAGCAAGTTACCAAATTCTTTGAAACAAAGAGAAGATCGTGTAAAATGATAGGTGATCTCAGCAAGTAGTGAGAGGGAGGGGTGAAAGTTTTCAGCATCTCATAGGCTTAAGGTCTGGTCTGTATTTGTTTGGCTTGTTAATTGTACCAAATAGATCTAAGCACAAAAAAAGTGTGTTGCCTTTGCAAAAGCATACCTCTCTTGTTCAGCAATGAAAAATTGCAAGAAAGAACGATGCATTCACCATTTTTAATCAGTCTTTGGAGTGCTGCCGTAACATTCTTTGCCTTTATAGCTCTCTTTTTTAACAGGAGGTAATAAATACTTTAGAAAGCACTGGTTATTTTACATGTTGACAGTCTATATAGTGCTTTTAAAAGTGAGGAGTTTGAAGCAATGACTAAGAACTCTTTCCGGCATGAGTGAGCAATAAGGCTACCTAGTACTGTGACTTCCATGTACATTTCTGCAGAAACTCAATAGTATAATTCTACTAAGTTTTCTATAATGCATTTTGTGTGCAGTATTGCAGAGTCTTATTTCAAATATTTCTTTCTGGCTTAATACTTAGGCAAATTAATATTAATATACTGAAAGTCTGAAGGAACAATATGTGTCCTACTGTGGTCTGTGGGAATTTTGTCAGTAGTTTCTGTGGATGCAGAATTTCATGTTAGGTGAAGCCTAATTGTTCTGGTTTAATGGGCTTGGTCTAGAAGTTAAGAGGTTTTTAGCTAGCAAAAAAGTGATGGCCTTTAACAGCCTTCCAACTGAACTGCTAAAGGTTAAAAAAAACCCCAAACCTAAATGTTTTTAAGGTAGAACTTAAGTTTATAAATAAGATTTTAAGAGGTTCCTTTGTATGTTTCCAATTCCCAGCCTAAACAATTTGTCTGAGCCCCTGGTACGTTCAGGAAGAGCAAGCTGAAGGAAAAACAGGGAAAACCAATATGCATTTCAAGTTCCTGTGACTTGTGTTATAGGGGCTGCTGCTGAGACAGTTTGCTCAGTGAAGTTAAATTTCCGTTTCTTGTTCTGTCAGTTCATCCTTTTGAAAGGCACTATTCTTTCCCTCACTTAGATTACCCAGACTGCTTATGCTCAGGGCTTATCTGTAATGAGCTAATGCATTATGTTAAAAACTGCTAAGACACATGTTAACAAGATGTTGCCTCCAGCATGGACAGGAATAGTTGTACTCAGACGTGTTATCTGGGCAGGCTTAATTCCACAGTCCTTTTAGATTTTACATCTGTGAAGTACCAATGGTTGTGTATGTCTTCAATGAGAAAATGTTTTCAGGCACACAGAAGAAAATAAATTTATTGTTAATAGGTGCATTCTGTGTTTGCTGCTCTCTTTGTGTCTGCCTGATAATCTGAGAGGCTGAATATTGTAGATACGAGCATACAAATGAGCGCTGTGTACCTCTTTCTTATCTTAGCATTCCTAGAGCTAAAGACGTTTTTAATTGAAGGGAGCACTTATGCTGCCAGGTGTATGACCATGGGAGTAGCATTACCACATTTTGAGGCAGCCTCCTGAGGGCTGTTGGAGGCTTAGTATGACACACTGGAATGCGTCTTTAAACTCAGCTACTGAATCAGTACTTTTGTAGCTGTAGCTATCTGAAACACGCAATTTTCCAAATTCGGGCCCTACCAAAGTTTGAAGGTGCTTGGAGGTTGTAGTTCAGACCCATTTCTTGTAGGTACTGAGCGCAAAGCTGACCTTCATTGCACTGGTCTGAGCACAAGGCTGCTAGTCTCTGGCCTTGAGGTTTCTGCATGCAACGCTCTGGCACCGGGAGCATGTCCAAGAACCATCCTAAGGTTTGCAGTTCCTACAGCGTGGTTGTGGGGTACTGAGATGCCAGCTGCAGGGGAAGTCGGGTTATTGGAAAAGGTTTGTGGGTCTCCTTTGTCCTTACTTGCAGACCTCGATGAGTGTACCCCAAGAGGGGGAGGTCAGGGTGTGTGCATGTATTACAGAAACCTTTCTATCTTGCGGCAGTAATGCAAAGCACAGTCCTGGGACAGACTCAAGCAGGATTGCCAGTAATGGTCCCTGCTTGCCACTGCATGGAGGCAGCTCCTCAAGGCCTGCTGTGGGTCGTTCTGTACAGAGGTCTACTTGCACTGCCATCCCTGCTCCGGGAGCACGCAGTACAAAACTCGTTCTGTATAAATGAGATGAGCGAGTAATAATGGTAATGAATCTGATACTGCACATATGATAGGTAGCCATTGCTTCCTGGCAACGGTGATGCACCACAGACCGGGACAGTTGTTTGTGTCTCTTAAGGCAGCTGAAGAGTGCTGGTACTATGATCTGTGATGGTACAGCCCTTGCAAAAGAGCTGGGTGAGCACATGCTGCCTGAGCAGCTTCTTAAAAGAATACTGATGAAGTTGCTTTGAGTATCTAAGATACAAGTGATGAAATGGATGTAAAAAGAAAGCATCTCTTTTATTAGACTGGAGGCTGTAGCTTGAAAAAAAAAATGCACATGGTCTAAAGGTCAGTGATGAGGTCCATAAAAACTTTCAGTCATCAGAAAGCATATTTAATGAGGTGAAAGAGAAAGTTATATGGCAGTGTTCTCTGCTGAGAAACTAATTTAATTAATAAAATCCAAGAACTTCTTCAATGTCCTAGTTCCTTGTAGACAAACAATAATTATTTGCAGATTTGTCCAACAACCAGCTCACAAGCTTCAAAGGGAGCTCATCACCAGGCTAAAAATTCTTCAAATTACTTTCCTATCCATCTGAATTATATTTATAATCATTCTTAATGACATTCAAATCTCATTCTTTATATCACTAGAGAAGCCTAAAGTGGATGAGCTGTGATAAAATTATTCAAATCTGGTGTGATTATCTTTTGATTATTCTTCCTCAGAACAGCTCACCCACTGACTTAATGAGTTTCTGATTAAAAAAAAAAACAGCAATGAATGATAGAATAATTAATTTGTCAATAAGGACTACCTTATCTGATATTCTAATTAACAGCTGAGTATTCTGTTAACATCCCTCAAAGTGAACATAACCCTTCTGTTTTTATTGAACTTCTATGTGAATCAGTGACAAAACACTACATTTTTAAAAGCAGCATTAGCTGCGTAGTAGTTTGATGCTATCTGTAAAGTGAGAATTACCTAGTGAGAAAACAAGCACACTCTGTTTTTTCTGTGAGATATATTTGAAGATGCCAGAATGTCCATTATTAAGTTGGTAAGTTGGACTTAACTATTCCTGCTTCTATGTTGGACTTCCTTGAAGACTCTTTCTCAGTCATGCTGGAAATCACTGATCCACGTGCTAATCTGTAGGATAAATAATGAGAAATACATGACTGCATATTTATGGGGTTGGATTTCTTTTTGATTGTGACATGAACCTGACCCAGTGTATCAGTAACAGCAACGGGATACTTCCAGAAATACTTTCCTCCTTATTTCCATCTTTCTACAGAATTTAAAGAAGTGAATTTATCACTGGGGCTCAGATAGGGACAAAGGTTGATTTGGCTCCTACATCATCAGAATCTGTTGAGATCTCACCTTTGCTATCAATGGGCAGAGTCTCTGGCAGAAATAAGTGCTTTTCAGGCGATGTCTCCATGAACTAGAGGAACACAACCCCTGGCAACGGTAGTGTAGCTTTATCTATAGGCATGGGTGAGTGCCAGAAGAAAAGCAGGAATCTTTTGTTACTCCTCTTAACTTGAATAATCACAAAAGAGTTATGAATTTCAACGGGAAATAACCTATTCCATAAGTTTGACCTCTAAGTAAAGGGATGGTTGTGAAGGAGGTGGTGGTGATCAAAAATTCACCTGAAATAATGTTTGTAAAATGTGGTAATAGAAATTGTTTTGTCCTCTTTATAGTAACAAATGGCATGCCAACAAGACATACGAGTCTCATCAGAAATTACCCTTGTGAATTGTCAAGCCTGTTACAGATAAAATAGCTAAGACTTGTTTCACTTCTTAAGCAAGCAGTGCAGGTGGGGAAGAGAGCAATAGCTCTTTCTTCCCCATTCATTTCCCTAAAATGCTTAGGGGAGAAGACAGTATCAGCCAGAAAGAGATAAGCAATCTGTTCCAGAACAACAGAAATGTCTTATTGTAGCATGCACATAAAATATCACAGTTTGAGTTTTGGAAGGACTTTTCAGTAATTCCAGATCATCAAAGTACATCATTCTAAATGTAAGACCTAGAAAGTGCAAAGTTTTATAGGGGCACAAAGAGTCATCAAGTGTCTAATGTCCTTGAAAGTAAGTGAGAATTAAATACTAGCATTTCTGCCTTTGAAATCTTTCCTTCATTACTTTGGACCTTGGAACAGACATTGAGTATAAAGATTTGGGTTGGTTTAAAGACAGACATTCATTAAAATAATCTTTAGAAAATTGGTGGAATAAATGACTTCAAAAATTTTTAGCCATGCCTGATGCTCAAGGCTGCGTTTAGGTGGGATTCCTTCCCACTGTTTTGCAAGTAGTAAAAAAAGAGCATTTTTACACAGCAAGCAAACAATTACATGGCCTGTTGCTGGGACTGTACTTGCGTATAACAGTGGGTAGGGTGGCAATATAGGTCTGACTGAATAAGAGGGTCTTCAAGATGTGGGCCTATAAAGAACACGGCTTGGTTTTCAGAAACACATTCTTCCTGCATTCAAACTTTTTTTTTTTTTGTTGGGGAGATTGGGTACAGTGGGATTCTGAGGTAAAGCACCTTTGACTTTTGGTTCTGAAAATCAAAACTGGGCCAACACAATTCTGGAAACTCGGGATAAGTAAAGGCACTGCTTTTATGAAGCAAAGGAATATGATTGAGTCATACAAATAGAATCAGGTCTCAGCTGTAGCACAGATCCCTCATGTGACCGTGGCAAGTGACCTAATCTATGTGCTGTGGTGACTTAGTTTCTGTGTCCTGGTTCAGTGTTTGCAAAATGAGAATAACAGTACTGCCTTTGTCTTGTCTGTTCATATTGAAAATTCTTTGGTGCAGGAATCATCTCTGTCTGTTTAGCAAGGTTCTTGGCATGCATCTCTAGGTGCTATTTTAATAACAGTACATAATTGCTGCTAGTTTTATCCCTAACCTTTTTGGAACCGAGACAGATTTAGGAAATCTTTTCTTTTAACCCCATCCTCACCTTGGGAGATCCAAAGACTGAAGGGGATCTCAGTCAAAGTCATCTTTGCTTTGCAATACAAAACAAATAACTTGCCTTTGGTAACCCTCCATGACCTGGCATTCAGTTTCCTAATGGGCAGAAATCCCACCGAACGATCCTGCTCAGTTTGATCCTGCCAGCTTTGAAGCCAGCATATTGCATTGACTTTTCTTCCAGGGACTGGATTTGCAGAGTTTGTAGCTCAATAAATTTTATTAACTGCCTTCATGGAGAAAACAAACACATCTCTGCAGTAGTAAAGATGGAACAGAGTTGCAGAGCGTGAAAGGCACTGGAGGCACTGCTGTATCCTGGGAGACAACGTTAGAAAGAAGGTGGAAGACTCCCCAGTGATAGCCTATTTTATATATTATTGGGATTCACTACAAATGCTCATGGTCCATTAAACTTATGTGAATGGATGCTGCCTCTATAGAGCCGGGGGGGTGAGAACGAGTGCCAAACTGACCACAGGTTCTTCAGATAAATGGGTCTTCTTGAAAGTGTGATGCATCAAAGATGTTTTGCTTTTATTAGGTATGAAATGTTCACGATTCTCAAGTGAGAAGAACAAATATTTAACATGCTGCAGCATCTTTCTTTGCAGCTCACCCGAGACTTTGGCCCGGTTGAAGGCCATGTCAAAATTCCCACTTATTACAACTAGCATTTGAGCTAGCTTTCCAACTAGCTAGCAGTAGGGTATCATCTTAGATGACTAACAGCCAGTGAGGAAAGTAGTGCAATTCCATGCAATGTGCTAACAAATCCTGCCCCTCTGCACTCTCTGCAGGGCAAATGTGCAGCTGCATTTTGCAGTGACTGTCAAAGTAGTTTGCAGATAGCTGATTGTTAGAGGGTTGCAATAACAAAACTCAGTGTAATAAGGAGGAAGAGAGGAAATGTTGCTAGAGGTGGAGTCAATGTTTTCTACATTTTATCAATGCAAACCAAAAATGTCAGGACTGTGATTCTGTTTTCTTACTGTGTCACGTTTAAAAATCATTCAAGTTTGATCCATCATAAATTGTTGCACTTACCTGGGCAAACTGGGGGACACCTAAATAATTCCCCGATCCATTTTGCCCAAATAGGAGACCCAGAATCTTCTCTTTCCCAGTAATACACTCTTTGTGGCTGTGATTCCCAAAGTATATAGGGAAAGCAAGGTTTATAAAAGGGAGTCTTCAGCCAGAGAGTTTGACAGGGTTTTCCAGTTTAACCATTGTTCATTCTTCTTAGCAACCATTCCTCTCTTAACTGTCCTGTCTCTACTCTGTCATCTGATGGAAAAGGCTGATGATAGAATGAGTAAAAGGGGGGTGGAGGTAAGCCATTTTTGAAGGAATTTTCTCTTTTACACTGACTAGATGGAGGCTTAATAAACATGCACTAGTTTAGTCTAAAGAAGACTGTTTCTGAATCTAATCCAATTTGCACAGTGCTGTTGTACATACCATGACATTAAACATCAAAAACACTCAATAGCACATGATGCTTATTTTAACCCTCTTCCTGAAGCTCTCTTTTTCTAAAATTGAAATAACTTAGTGAAATATTAAATGAGATATTCCATGCATATAAAGCAAGCAGCTAAATGCATGGCTGAGTGGAAGTGACACAAACAATAGCAGTCGCACTGCTTTCTTTTTCAGTTGAAGCTATTGAACATCAGGGATGTGAGTAGCAAGGGACTGGATAAATATGATGCTTCCTGGGGATAAATGCCAAGGCTCTGCTCAGCCCTTCCTGAAATAAAACACTGGAAGGTTACAGAAGAGGAAATGTCCGTTCTTTGGCAGCTTCTCAGATGCTTCATTTGAGCAAAATTTAATTTTGACACTTGAGCAATCTAGAGGTTCACCCAACAAGCCTTCTGGTTCATCACAGAGGTCGTTGGAGAGTTGAGCTTTCCCCATTTGGGCCTAATGCTCTTGTTTTCACTTCCAGCTGCTGTGAAAGATCTCTAACATCTAACCTGGGCCATGTAACTTTTCCCATGAAGGAATAACCTGATGATAGGCGCCGTGTTAGATCTCTGCCTGATTCCAACAGACCCACCTGGAAAATAAAGTGTGCCCCAATAAATCCCATGTTTACTTGCCCTTTCCTTCTCTGCTTCACTATGCCTTCTTTTCTTTGTACAGTTATCTCTGATCTTGGGATGAGGTAGAAGGGGAAAGATGGGAACGATTCTCCTCTTGGATCACTGGCATAGGAAACACACACAGTTACAACCTAGTCTACAAAAGAGTCTGTGAGCTAACTCCTCTGCCTGAAGTGAAGCCATTTGAAAGCTGTGCACCTAGTCTAAGTTAATCACTGGCTTCAAAAGAAACCAGAGTAAATACCAATCAAGCATCTGGATCAAAGGAACAAGGGATAATTCCCACGTGCCACCTCCTAAATGTAACTGCCCTCCTGCAACTGAATTTTTCTCCTTGTTTTACCAGTTCTTTGTTTCAACAGCTATGCCAAGGGCTTGGCAAATATTTTAAACGGCTTTTATAATGAGGAAGAAAGCCAGGAGATTATATATGAACTGGGAACCGTGCTAGGACAAAAGTGCACTGCAACAAATCAACCTCTATTAAGCATTGTACAGGCTGAGTAGTCTGCAGCAGAAAGGGAAGGGTTTGTTGAAATATTCTCACTCCCCGCACTGAGATCACGTACATGTTGATCTAACGGCTGGCATGTGCCCGTCAACAGGTTTGCTATGCCCGCGTGGCATCCTGCGCCTCCTGCTCCGTGCGCCGGTGCCCCCACCCCGCACAGGGGGGTGCAGAGCGGGCCGCACGGCCGCCTGCCGAGCTTGGCCTCGCAGGAGGGGAGGGGAGCCTCCATCAACGGTGGGTGTGAGGGCTGACGTTTGCCTTGTCACTACAAGGTGTGCCCTGTGAAATCTGCTGCAAACTGAGCCTGCTGCTTTTGTCTCGCACGGGCAGTAGTGCAAGTTTCGGAAGGTGGTGCTTCACCGTGAGCTCCTCAGAGGTTTGTGTGCCAGAACTGGTGGTACCTCAGAGCTGGATCTCGCAGCAAACAGTCTTACCTTGCTTTTAATTGCTGAGAGTTTTCTTATGGCCATAACCATAACACTTGTGAGACAAAAATTCCCAGACGTGTTCTTCCCTAAGGCAGGTTGTTTCAGCTGTTTCCTCTGGCCTCTTTTATCTTCAGCCACCTGGGCGAGTTCTTTCAGATACTTTTAGGGGGTCACAGTTGGACATGTCTTCCACTTGTGCGTGTCAGTGGTACCTTGGCTTTTTTCAAGGGTGGTCTTCAGAGGATGGTAATCTACAATTGGAGAGCTGAGTGCCTTCATCTCTGTAGCTGCAAGTAATGGGGTTGGTAACCCTTCCTGGCTGGCTGGAGGTTTGTGTTGGGTTGTGCTTAAGGTAGAGAGTGTCCAGGGAGGCTTTGCATTCTCATTAAATGTTCTGTATGGCCCGGATCTTGTTCGGTGGCGTGGATCTTCCACACGCCAGTGTCTGTAGGCTGTTTCATGGTTGAGGATGCCCTGCACTCAGCCGATAACTCCCAAGCCTATCTATTTAGACTTCTCATTCTGCATAGTTTGTTCCCATTGCATCTTCATAATCCAACGCAAAGCCATGAAGTCGAGCCAATGTGCCTCACTTTGACCACTCCAATGCTGATGTTTGATTATGTAGTACTCTCAAGAGACACATTTAGCTTATCCTTACTGCCCTTGCCCTCTCTCTTGGTATGGTCAGTGTTATGCTTGTATCTATCTGTTCAAAGGAGATCACGTTCTTTAACTATTATGGCTTTGGTAGTGGTTTTTGCATGTCAGGAGAGCTAATGAAACTGGCTAGCAGGCAGAGCACAGCCTCTTGGAGCTACTGCCTGCTAAAGCTTTCTCACCCTGTGTTTCCCTTTCTTTCCTTGGGCTTGAACTGGCAGTCGTCCCTTGTCTTCCCTCAAGAGATGTCGTAAGTGTGGTCACTTTCACTGAGACCAGTTCTTCTGAACGATTAATTCCAGGCTGCATTCACTTTTCTTTTCTCAAGACAAATGGGTACCTGCTAGGAAAAAGGCAGGTTTTCATAAATTTTCTAAATAAAGATAATCCAAATTCTATCTGGATAGTAAAATGTTAATAGTACACAGGAAAGAATTCAAACAGCTCGGAAATCTAAACATAATTGCTTACGAGCACAGAGCGTTTATTGCTGTCAAAATTAATCACTTTTCAACTTCCAGCTGTTAAAATCCTTCTGGCAGATCTCCAAGCAATTCTCCTTCAGTTACTTTTCCCTCAATTAAATATTAGTGCAGTTCTCAGGCTCTTCTTACATAAGCAGCAATTTCAAATTGTGCATCTCTGTTCTTTTAACCGTAAACTGTCAGAAATTTATTCTGTTGCAAGGTCTTTTCTAAACTCAGATTTTACTTGAAGTTTATATCAATGGAGGAGGAACAGTAATTTCATGTGTCTCTAGGCCTTGGTTGCAAGGTTTAGATGCAAACTTGCCAAGACTGGCCAGAAATGAGCTTTGGGGCTGGATGCTGTCAGGTGCTGAGCAGGTTGTTGAGGTAAATGTGAACTAAATGCACTTGGCATATTCCAAAATGTTTAGTGCTTTAGCAGAAGCAGGATGCTCAAACAGCTGCAATGGAGATGGGAGGGTACCTCTGGATGCACCTCTCTCTTTCAAATAATGCTAAGAACGAAATATCTAAAATGTCGGTTCCACCACAGTAGGTGTTTGCAAGGACTGTTTTGAATCTCCATAAAAAGGCTATAATACAGAAATGATTGGATTTAAGATTGGTAAGTGAGCTGAGGTCTGTTTTTACGTACCTGTATTTCTCTCTGAACAGTCTGGGACAGTAGGGACCCAGACAATTTCTTTGGGAATACGGGGTGAAGGGAAAGGCATGCCAAAGCCCTTATGGTGTGTATTTAAATGCAGCCCAAGCAATCAGAGTTTTGCTTCCGTGATGATAGATTATTTAGATTATTTCTTGATCTATACCTCTGCACCTTGAGTCAGGAATCCATGTCACAACAATTTTTCATGTCTGAGCCATGGCTGCTTACACAAGGCTGTCAGTAGCCTACCCGCCTTAAGAACAGGATTGAAATACAGAGAAAAAGAACAACACAAGTCTGGACAATGCTGTTTACTTACTTTACTCCAATCACCTAAGATCATGTTTTTTCAAGTGCAGCTTTGGTGTGTCTATTTAAAGGAGAATAAACTTAATGATGCAAACTAGGGAAAGTGACTTTTGTAAAATCTACTTCTGGTTCAGCAAATGTGTGGTCATGCCCCAGTGAGCAGCCATGGTTTTGGCTGGAAAAAGTGTGATGTGCTCCAGTTTTTAAAAATAAGTCTATTAATTTTGCCTCTTTTCCAGAAGCTGCAAAGCTAGATAATCTCTTATTTTAGCAATGAAAAAGCACCTGTGTTTGCATAGTGTGTGTTTGCGTAGCATCTCAATTCAGGGAAGACAAATCATCAAACAGAGTAGTAAAATATGGCTTCATTGTACAGCCGGGCAGTTGGGTTAAATGTCTGGTTCTGAGTGGCATAGAACAAAAGTGTCTGAATCCAGATCCAGTTGAGCTGTTGAAGTGAGCTACATGTGTCCAGCCAAGTTTATGCTATATAAAGCCTCTAAATTTCCTGGGAGCAATATTTTTTAATGCCAACACGTAAGATTTTTTTTCATCTGTTTTTCCTTCATAAGTTCCTTTGTTAACACGTTGCTGCATCTGTTTGTGTACCTCCTGTGCCAGTGATCGAATTGTGTGTGTTGTCAGTTCTGCCAGGAGAGATTATAGATGTAAAGGCAGACGGAAGCCATGGGCCGAGCAGCGTGTGTGCACATATTTGATTGCTAGCTGCACCCTTTCCTTTCTAGCCCACTGCCTTCAATTTGTGCTCCCCTTTTCCCCTTTTGCGACTGCCTCCTTCCCAAGAGAGCAGTTGCAATAAAGTGAACAAATGTAATGAGAGTGGAAGCAAACTGCAGTCATGGGACAGCTGTACCATGTGGAAAGCATATCACCTACTTTCATGAAACTTAGAGACGCAATATTTGTGAGAGCTCTGCTCCTGTGTTGAACTTGGTTGAAACTGGTCACAGGGTTTGCAAGGTATTAATCTAAGAGAGGGCACATAGGCAACGTAAGTGCACAAATCTTGCACTCTTAGAAAGATGAACTATTGCTTAGTTTCCAAATTCAGTAATGAGCAACATAAAACTTTCATGTAGACAGTGGGAAGAAACAGCCTGGATATAATCAAAAGTTTCAAAACATTGCCTCGGCAATATTATCTGATCCACTATCATCTCAGAATCTCAGAAATGCCCTTTTTCCTGCAGAAATAACCTTTAGTACAGGAATTAATTGTCACACAAACCAATTGATCTCCAAGAGTAAGAAACCTCCTTGCAGGCAGTGTAGGAATTTAAGTGCTTATTTCCAGGTGTAAGCATCTGTATATGCACATGAAAATGTGGACCAATATCATCCCATGCACATACTTGGGCATGTGTATTTGAGAACCTGTGTATATGAAAATTTAGAAATAGTTGGGTTCATCAGTTTTAATTAAAAAAAAGAAAGAAGCAGAAACAATGTACTTTGAACTGATACAATTTCTGACACCCCAATTTCATTTTAAATTGGCTTTATTGATTTAATTGAAGGTAATAAGGAATGGAATTTAAACTAAACAACAATAATCCATCCTAGATTGAAACAGGAATATTGGTCAGGATTGCTCTCCTTCTTTTCAAGAAAAGGAGAAGGCTTTTTATCAATGAAATTTGTTCTCAGCTGAAAACAAATATCACAGAAAAGTGTACTTGATTGTGGAAAATGCATGTTGTTGTTGAAGAACAAGCCACACACTTTTGACTTTCACCTGAACATGGATAGCTTTGTGTTTACATTTTCTTAAAAAACTTCAAACAAAAAAACTACTGCTTTTCCCGACAATATATTCCCTTCTGTCACATTTCTTTGCAGAAAGTAAAACAATAACTTATTTGTGCTCATTTAATTAAATAGGCGCAGGTATAGTGTAGACAGTACCTGTTAGAAGTTTTAAAAAGAAGCTCCTCTTGTTGCAGAAGGGAAGAATGCCTTTCCTGAGGGGTAGAAATGGAGTACAGTTTGTTAGATGGAACAAGAGAAGGCTTTGCAAAGCAAAACGCTGGCACAGCATGCGGAATTGCAGTTTGTTGTCATGTACAACACAAGCAGCCATAGGGCCATAGAGAGGATGAGAAAGACCTGGGTGACATGCAAGAGCTTGACAGTGTGTAACTAAATGCTGCAGGAGAGAGGGCTCTAAACTGTGCCACACAACATGAGGTGGGCGTAATAGTACTTAGTTCCTTGGCTTCTTGATTGTTCTTGATTGCCGGTGGGGAAAGACGAGAAGTGGTCTCAAAATACTTTTCACCCACCTTCCTCTTTGCATCGAGTTCTCCGAGTGCAGAATAAACTTGCTGTCAGATAGGGTAACGGGAGAGTGGGTCTGCATCCCCTGAAGGGCGTTCTTCCCTGTGGAGCGGAGGGTTTGGGGAGCTGAGGAATCACTGCAATGCTGCCAGCTGCCTCCTCAGGCATTCTTGCACAGCGCTGTACTCCCAGGGCCCTGGGAACGGGAGGGTAACAGTAAACACAATTGCATGAGAGCCTCTGTGTGGGCAAGCAGCAGGAAAGGGAGATCCTGAAGAGGTTTTTGAAAAATGCCAGATATTTCATAAAAGCCCAAAGAAATTCCTGAACCTTGTGATCGGCACATCCTTCTCCCTCCTTCCCTGCTCCCCTTGGGGAAGGGAAGACCATGTTCTCTAAGCCAAAGGGTTTGCATCTGGTGCTGCTCTGTGCTTATTCGTGGCTGGACTTTTGCACCACCAAAAGAACTGGCGTGAAGGTGCCACTGAGGTGCTCGCCACGAGCAGCAGGAGCACCAGGCTGGGCTCAATGGCCATCCCTAGAGCTGCTTCACATGACTGTGGAGGCAAAGTACTCCTTGGGACCTTTCCATCACCGAGAACATCCCTCCAGGCACGGCAGGGCAGGGGTCTCTCCCTCTGCTCTGCATGCTGACAGCCCATCTGGAGGATGTCCACAGTCTGTTGCTTTTATAGTATACCTTGGGAGTTTACTGGAAAAAGAAGGTGAAATGACAGGAGTTAATGAGGGGACAGGGAGCTAGGAGAGCGCAAGGAAAGGCTGGATTAAGAAATGAGCTATTGTGGGGCACATAGTGGAAGCAGGGAAGTACATAAGGTAAGAAAAGTATTAGTTAAAAGAGGAGTTGCTATGTTGAGACCTTTTTTCCCCTCCTAGGCATTAAAGTGCTTTAAAAATGGCATGTTTCAGCTCTCAAGATTGTTAATAAATAGCTATAGTTGCAGCACTATCCACGTGTCTCTGCTTTAGCAAGTTGCACTTATGTCTGGGCCATAAAAATTCAGTTTTGCCTTGGCAGAAAATTGTCCCAATGCATGTTGGCTCAACATGTGGGTAGAGCTGATTGTTTTTAGAAAGGCAAAGATTGCTGTGGCACTATTGGTGCCTCTAGAATAAATGTCAGGTGTAAGAAAATAGACGTAATTGCACTTTATTCTTGATTTACATTGTAGGGAGGGGACCATCCCTTCCTAGTTTTCACTTGCCACGAAAGAACATAGATTTGTTCAGGAATCTACAATACACACGGTCTTACCTTGATCCCACATCATGCTGGGGAACATCACAGTATTCAGTGGTGTTCATGATTGAGGTCATGGAGAAAATGGGGCCAATTGCTCATGCAACCAGTCAGAGTCTGTGTCACTGCTGTAGCATCTTGCCCTGAGAAGGGCCTGGATCTGGCCCTGCCTGTTTATGTCACTTGAAAATTCCTTAAATTTCTTTCCTACCATCTCTAGTAAACAGCGGTCCCAGCACAGCACTAATCACGTGGCTATTCCTGGCCTCTGGGTTTCCTCAGCAAACGAAAGAGTTATTCTGTTTGCTGCATTCCTCCTAGCAGCAAAAACACCAGCAGGCTGGGGGAAAATACCTATTGACCCACCGGGTACAGGAAAGGCCCAGAGTTCAGGCTGGCGTGCATTTGACTATTTTCTCTGTTGTAACTGCTCTGTGGATTTTCTCCCCTTAGGGTTAATGCAGGGAAGCCTGAAGCGGTCTGTGGAAATGCACCTGAGAACTTTGGAGGTTGCAAGGACCTGCAGCGCTGATACGTGTGTTTGGCCAGGTTCTCATTCGCAGTGACCTGGACTTGTGTATCCCAGACTTGTCTCAGCTTCTTGTGGCCACCACCCGTCTGCCCCAGCTATCACAGTGAGTGTGAATGTTGCTGGTGGTGTTGCAATGAAAGCAAGTATTGCAGTGTGCTGTGGCTGCCCTGCTCACCCTTTCCATGTCCCTGCAGCCAGTTCTCTGGTGACAACCCTGCAATGTCCCTTCAGGCTCCATTGATGTATGTGTTGAAGCAACAGGCATGCTCCCCTCCAGCCTAAGCGCCTTCTTGTTTAGTGTTACTGCAGCGTCTGTATTTTTATGGAAATAGGCACCTCATTAAGTGAAAACCTGCTTAGGCCACAGATGCATCTACAAGTTTGGCAAGTCTGACTGCAAACACATAACACTACTTTGAAAGTCATTTAATCCCCAACAGTGGCTACTTACCCCCATAGTCAATAGGAACTACATTTCCCATGCTTTCAGGTACCTCCCTTTTGATGCATGGCTTGCTGATGCTCTGCACATTCATGTGTACTCCTTGACCATTTGTAAATGCAAGCTGAAGTGTATTTTTCTCCACGTTTACCTTTTGGGAGGTATCCGTCTGGCAATTCTAGAGTTCAGCTCTGTTACCTCATGTGGACTGTGTCGCAGACCTGCTGATTCCACCTGACACCAAAAGGTCTTGCAAAGTGATCCTGTTTCAGTGGACTAGGCACAGTTATTCTTCAATATGCTTTTAAGAGCAATTTTAGCTCAATATGCTCCAACTTTATCAAATGCAGGCTGTTTTATGCGCAGACAATAGATACTGTGTGGGAGTTACCACACCTGTAGGATGCCAGTGTTGCGAGCACTGTTGTCATGGGCATCCAGGCAGTGAGCTCTGGGTGGGTATTCACAACACACAGGTAGCACGCTGCTGTTACAGTAAACTCTCCTTGCAAACAATACCCAAGGAAGTAATTTGGGCTCCTTTGTAATCACCAACTTTGTGTAAAGAGAAAACTGGGAGGCAATGGCTTGTGGACTGTAATGGGTATCAGTGTCCTGTGAAGAGACCTTCTGCCTCGCTCAGAGGCTCTTACCTGAGCCAAAGGTGGCAGGTCCCTAAATTCCACAGTAAAGCTAAACTTTCCCAATAGCAACAAGCTAACTGCAGACTGGGCTGTGAGCACAATAAAAAGATTTCAGTGTAATTGCTTTAGGCTTTTTTCCAGAGCCCTGGCTTGGGACGGAGACAGGAAAAAATCCTGTCAGGCAGAACTCCAGGACGAAATAACATCCAGAAAAAGACTTTTGACAGGAGACCAGGACAGTCCCAATAGTCCTGGCCTGTTCCAGCCAAAAAGGGATGCCGGGCTACCTTTGGCTGATGTAACCGTATTGCTTTACCGGAATTATTTATGTCTGGTGTTACCGAATGGCTAAGATACCCTCACCAAGGGTGGAACCTCATTGTGTGCAAAGCATTTTTGCAGACACCTCCATGCTGGATGATCCAAGATGACCAGGAGTGTGACCAAGGAACTATTATTATTCCCTTTAATAAATAGAAAACAAGTGAATGGAGTCTTTAAGTGAATTGACTAAAGTTACATTAGAAGTGTGTGCTTTCACCACTCGTGTCTAGCTCAACACCAGTGGCTGAACTTGTAGACTTTTATATTGGAAAGCCCGAGTCTCTTCAGCTTGATCCTGACTGTCACGTTAGAGGTGATAAACAATGCCAGTTAGGATATTAGAAAAGTAATCTGAAGACTGGCAAACTGCCAAGATGAGACTGCACTGTGTTTTGTAGGTGCTTGGATATGGAATCGTTATAATACCTGGAGCTTGTAACCTTACACTAGTTTTGTGTCGGATGATTAGAGGCCAACAGAATATGGCACTAACTTTTAAATAGGGTTACCAGGGAGAATCTTGGCAACTATAAACCAGTAAACCTGGCTTGAGTTCTGAACAAAGTAAATAGTATAACAAAGAATATGATCATGAGGACATGGAATATATGCGAAGAGTCAGTATCACTTTTACAAAGGAAAGGCATGCTTTACAAGCCACTAGGGTCCTTTGGAGCCAGCAAGCCCGTAATGCTGAATATGTGGATTTTCAAAAAGTGGATTTTCAAAAGCTCAAGGTTCCTAAACTGCCAGGTTAGGGAAAAGAAAAAGATGGTCCTTTCAGGATTAAATGATTTATTAAAATACAGGAGGAAAAAAGTCTGTTTTTCCCAATGAAAACGGAAGTCACAAAGGAATCCTGCAGGGTCTGTGATGACACCTGTGCTATTCACCATGCTCATAATGATCTGAAAGTAGGGCAAACAGTGAGGTGACAAAATTAGAAGATAATACAAATGTGCTCAGATTAGCTGAAAAGGAACCTTATTGTATAAAGCCATGAAGGATCTGGGGTATCTGAGTGACCAGACAGTAAAGTGACAGATGAAATCCCATGCTGAACACACAAAGTACTGCCAAAGAGAAAAATAACTTTTGGTCAAGAAGTACTTTTTCACACCATGCATAATTACATTATAGAATTGGTTGTTACATGGATCTCTGGAGGCCAAGAGTGTAAATAGGTTAAAATAGTGACTGAAGAAGTTAAGGGAAGAAAGGAGTAAAAGGAGGGTGTCTCCTGACTTTGGAAGTCCCAAGCACGTGCTGATGATATACTGGTTTACATGGGGCATGATGTGGATAATCACTGTGTCTCTATGCTGCTCATTCCAGAAAATGGTGCCTATTGCCAGAGACAGCACAAAAAGAATTAGGAAGATGTTTCAGATCCAGACTTCTGATTTAATAAGATCACAAATCAATCAGTGAATTGACTGTAGCTTAGAGAGGAGAAAAGAGTACTCTTGTAACAGGCCTCACCTCAGATGCAGGCTGGAACATCCCCTCTACTTCACTATCTTCAGGGTGATGCTGTTCAAAATCTTCTTATATTAGCCCAATGTCTGAACCTCCTCTGAGTTTGAACACAGTCCTACAAGCTAAACAAAATCAGTGAGGGCCCAATTTTGCAAGGAGTTCAGCTGACATCTGGCTATCAAGTGGTGTCCATACTGTAAAAATAGAGTTAGTAGGTATTAATCCTTTGACTAATCAAGATATGTTCTGTGGAAAGGAATTTTGCATCCCTCCAATTTTTTTTTTTCAGTGTGAGGAAAAATGATGTGTTTAATATGCTTATTCGTTAGCCTTTAGTATGCTACTCCTGACAAATACCTTCATGTCACTCACCATTTTGTGAATCATACATTGAAGCCTGTCCCAAGAGGACGCTCACTAAGTTACATCCTGTGGTTATATTCTCCTCCACAATGAGAGTTTGTGTAATTGTGCTTCCAGACTGATAGTCCAGTCCTCAGAGGTGACTGAGTATTTACTGTTGAACTAGAGAGTCAGTAAATGTCAGACAGAATAGTAGAAGGGCAAATCTTCACACTGTATAACCCAGGAGATTCAATCACGAGAGAATGGAGAAACAGCATGGCTCCAAGAGCATGTCGACCTCAGCTGTAAAATCTCTTTAGTAGATGGAAGGCTTCATTTTCCAGTGTGACTAATCAGTTTTGTGCCGGTGCAAATCTGTTGGCTTCACGGGAAACTCTATTTATGGATTCAAGTTAAATTTTTCAAGCTGAACTTTTTTTTTCCTGGCTGCACTCATGAAGTAGGGGAGGTGTTGATCCCTCTTTCTATTCAACAGATAGCAGTCAGCGTGCTTGTCTGTGATACGGGAACCTGGAATTCAAATCTCAATGTTTCCTCATATTTAAGAGGGTGCCCTCACTCCTGGAGCTACAGGCTCTTTCTTCAAACTTCTGTTTCACCCCCAGTCTACTCTGTGCATGTTTTTTCTCTCTGTAGAAAATGTTCCTTGAAATTAAGATAGAAGTCCATATCCTACCTCTTAGAGGGCATCCAATTTATCATGAAAATATAGAGTAATTTTCTTTCCCTTTGATTTCTGACTGTTTAAGCATTTTATAGCAAAATGGAGAGCAATACTATATATGTATCATGTTGCCTTCCCTTCTGAATATTATATAAAACATTATTCAGGGACTATCCAGAAGTTAATTCCTTGTCCTCTGAATTATTGATTAATTAGAGGGACTTGTTCCATCTCACTGGTTTAGTAGATGGGGCCTAAGACCAGTCCTTCATTTTCATTGCTTTTTGCTAAATGCTTTGAATAGGATCTGTTTTGTTGTTCTACTTTTTATTCATTGAACTAAACCTTAAGATAATTGAATTCCACCTGGACTGATCTGTAACTTCTTTTTTGATTTGACTGCCAAAAGAAAATCTTGGCTATTTTATTTAAGGCTGTATGAAACAGACAGAAACTCTTTATCTGTTTACTGGTACCAGGCTGTTGATAATTTAAAATTACTACCCATACCACCATTCAGTAAGTTTCCTTATCAGTGTCACTTCCCATAAAATTTGCCATTGTAACTCTTTTTAACAAAGCTTAACATTTCTTTTTCTTGATATATAGATTTTCACTCTTTCAGCTAATAGGCAGTACTTCAAAGGAGTCCTTTTAGTTCAGCAAAGTAAACGGGAGCTATGTATAACTCTACTGTGTTCAACATTATTTAATACCTTTCAGTAGATGTCTTTGCTGCACTAAAATTTTCTTGCATGCTAATGATTTTGCCTGCTACAAGTTGGCTGCCTTCTTTTTTTATTTCCCTGAAGGAGTGGAGTTAACCTATTTGCTTCAACCCAGGCAGCCTAAGTATGTATACTCACAGGTCTTTATATGATATAACTCTTCTTACTCCACTGCACATTGCCAACTGCCAGAATAGGTCACAGCCCTGGGATCTTCCTGCAGCCACAGCTGCAGACCCTCATTTAACGCACCTGGCCCAAAGGCTGCAGCCATTACTCTCAAGGGCAACGCTTCTGTACTTTTTCATGGTCTCGTCGCTTTGACAGCAGCAATATTGCTGCCTCCTCTAGGGAAGTCCACTGAGCAGCTGCAGCTCTGGCACGACTCTCTGCCATCCTCCTGAGTGGCATAGGCTACTGTGTGCGCCTCATACCTTAATCCAAGTTTCTGTACTGGCTTCCTCCTTGTTTTCCAGTGCAGCTTGTTGTATTGCAAAGGAACTTGCTAACCAGAATGACTTGGCTGAGTGCTGATGAAACTGGTGCCTCTGCTGTTCTTGTGGCCATTGCTGCTGTAAGTGTTTGTGTTCAGTCTACATGTTTTAGAACTGCTGGTTTAACCCATTTTTCAAAATGCTGATTTGCAGTAAAAGCACTGAAATCTCTGTATCCCTGAAGAACGTGTGCCTGCAATTGCAACCATCATATAAACTTTAATTGAACTAATGGGTGACGAAATGCTCTGAGGTTACTGAGGTCCCACTGTTAGAGACAGGGGTCTTTTTCTCAAATCCCCTTCCCTGCTGGATATTTTCACCCTGTCTATCCCTAAATCTGAATTCTCGTGGATTGATGGAAGAGTGCTCTTAGAGAAGAGTTCCCCTTTTACCATTTCTTCCGCTTGGTAGGTTGGTAGACCCCAGAGCTCAGATTTGTATTGATTTCCTTCCCATTGTAAGACTATGCCAAACCATTGCAATGGTGGGGCCTACAGAAATCATATACATGCAGGAGAATACTTTCCAGATACAGTTAACTAAGAGCATTTTCACTCATTGCAGGGTGCTGCAGTTGCTAAGTGTTCCCTTGAAACGATGAGAAGAGTTCATAATCTACACCAGGCAATCACAACACAATGGACATGACACTTCAAGCACGATTCACAAGCACGAAGGGATGCTGTCCCTGACAACCTTCAGTGGTGGGGAGACCTGGTCTCATGAAAATCAGCCTGGCACCCATTGCCATAGCTAAGCCAAGCAGAACAAAGGGCTGACTTTGAGAATCATCATTTTTATGCATGGAAACCAAATTTGACTTCTACTTCAGCAGGCAAAATGGCCATTAATTCTACCAACGACTGCAAATCTACATGGTAGTAGGTGCTTACAGAGCTCCCGAAAGACTGCTAACTGTTTATCTGGGTGTCAGTGGCACTCCAAATACCACATAAGTTTTTTAAGAGACATAGCCTGCAATTATTATAGACTTAAGTTTTCAGGCCCTTAAGAAAAGAATTGTGTCGCAGTTCTTCGTGCTTTAAGTTATTACTGAGTAATACTGGCCTAGTGAGAATCTGATACTTGTCTTCCAGCTGTGGTTGACTTTGTGGGCCTAATTTTGTGCTGGGGGTTAACAAAAGATTGTACACTTTGTTCATTTCTTCAGGGCATAGATAATCTAAGGAACGTAAAGACAAAGCGGAATCTCTGACTCCCACCTCCCAGTGGTTTAACTCTGTTGAAATCACTGATATATTCCCAATTAGTACTATCACAAGAATGAAGAAACTGTTCCCGACCAGTGAAATGAATACAGTTCCCTGTTCACACGCTTCAGGAGCTGTATGAGGTCAAGCACTGAGCTAGGCACCCTGGTTTTCCCCCTCTTCTTTTCATATTTCTTGACCCCAGCTGAAGAGCAGCAGCCTTACTGATGCACCGGATTGCCTGGCAGTAATGTAGTATGCCAGCTGCAGACAGAGCTGACACCTACCTGAAAGCATCTTGTATTAACACGGCGAAAAGCATTATTGGTGGAAATCGGACTCAATGTGCCATTTGAGAGCCATTTAGGTTGTTTCCTAGCCGCTGTGCATTGACTACACAGCTCCGTTGCTCCTGCTCCTGCTCTGGCCTGCTTTCATCTCACTAGTGGATTTTCCTCCTGACATTAGGAATATCAAGCTCAAGAGATATAGACTCCTCAAGATTTTCAGGCTGCCCTTTACCAGCAGAGGCATGTGCTGGCGGTGGTTCAGACAGAGCAGGATTGAGCCAACCCCAATGAATGCTGGTATTGTTATTTTTTACAGTCTTTTTGTAGCTGTCTGAAAAAAAGATAAAAGATAAAGTCGAAATGTTAATTGTTTCCAACAAAAGCTGCTAAGGAGAGTTTTTTGGCTTGGCCCTTGGGGATATGCAGAAGGCCTGACAGGCAGTGCAAGCTATTTTGAAACCAGTTGTTGTTTTTTTTTCTTGTTCTTCCTTTTCCCCTCAGATTTCCCCCTTGACAAAAAACAGCCCTCACATGAAGAAGAGGTGCGGCCAGAGGACAGGGTGGGAGCCAGGAACTCTCTACCCATACTCTGGCACTAGTCCATCCTCTGGTGTTGGCACATCCCTCTGGTTCAACATGAGGATCTTCTGTAATGGGGTTGTACAATGGGCATAATCATACTTTATGATCTAGACTTGGATAATGGATGTGCTTTCCTCGCTTGCAGAGACATGGTGCAGTCATGAGCCAGAGTGTCCCCGTGAAGAGGGCTGCACTTGCAAATCCCTAGGGCAGGGCAGGTAGAAACTCCTCACCATGTGCTGTGGGGATGTTCCCTTGTCTTCTCTTATGGTTTGAATTAGTTGCTGGGGCTCTGCAGAATGTGCAGATCAGTTTGTGTGTAGAATGTGCTACCTTAGAGCTACCTGTCCTTGTGATTCCCACTGGCTTAATCCATTTGCCATGCATGGAGACCTTCCTCCTCTGGCGGGCACAGGAGAGCCCAATTTGAATGGGTGACATACAAGACCTCAACTATAAGCATCTTGTGGCATCTTCATGGCAGCCTTCAACTAGTGTACCAGAGCCTGAATGGTGAAAGAGCAGGACTCTGGATTTCTCAAAAGGGATTAGAGAAGACATCCAGGACAACACAAGTGGGGCAAGGCAGGTTGGCAAAGTGCTGTGGGAAGGTGAGAATGGCTACCATAGCTGCCCTTTGAGCCAATGACTCTTTCCTCTGTCCACCTGCCTCCCCTGTGACTTTCCTCTAAGTTTTAATACAATGTTTATGTTCTGAAATAATTAAAATTTGAACAAATCTTTAGAAGGAGGTGTTTCATGTTGTTTCTCTCACAGGACTTTGTTTTCCCATGAGCATCACATGAATTTTGTGTCAAATCTGAAAGCTAAGTGAGGAGTTTTGCCTTCTTTTGAAACTGGAGGAATACAGGTTGCATCACTTTATTCCCCTTGACAAGCAAAAAAAAATCTACGGCAAGGAACTTACATGACCTAGTTTTCTGTCCTCTCATGAAACACACACCAAAGTTATATAATTCATCTGACTCCCCTCACCCAAGTTTGGGTCCTCATTGCCTCTTCTCAAAGAAAAGCAAGCACAGAAGAAGTAAAGATTAATAATAATAAAAACATGACTCAGGACAGAGCACGTGTTCGGTAGACTACATCAGTTCTAGCTGGAGAAGCAAAACTTGATGGCCTGACACACAGCCATCCATAAAAATCCCTTGTAGCTACCTCCATGGTAGTCACCATTCTTATTAGCATGCAGGGATGTTTCTCCTTCTATGTTCTGTTTCATCCCATTCTCAGCCAACCGTCTAAGCAAGTGCTCCTATTGAAAAAGTATGGTGAGAATTTCTCATGGCCTTTAAATGAAGCACACACTTAAGCTCTTGCATGGCCTTGCAGTGTGTACCACCTTGCAAGATCAACACTTTAGCTGCTCTGTTGTTTCCTCACATTATGGGTCTTGTGAGGGCTGCTGGAAAACTAAACAGCTCTGCATGTGATTCACTGACAGTGTGATTTGCATGAGTGTCTGATTAAAAATAATAAGCCCTTTCTTTTCAAATCACCCCTTGTCTGTTCAATGCAGCAAGAAACTAAGCTGACATCCTTGACTTTGCCTCATACTGAGTTTTTAATAAGGCTGGAGAAGTGTGAGTATCAGATTACTTCTCGGTGAGAACCAAATAGCTGTTTCCTGAGGGCACTTGACCTACTTCCAACTGTAGTAAGTAATGTAGTCTTCAGATGACAAAACTAAGTCTTATCCTTTATGCATTAACAGTTCTGTTATGGCCAGGGCTTATCCTGTTTTACCCAGTTACACTAATGACTCCAGATTCTGAGAACTTCTCTGATGGCTATGCTAATTTCTGACAAAGATGCTTTTATTTAGAAACCAGTTTTCCTTGAAACCATGAAAGCATTTTTTGGAATGAGAATATCTGCTGCGTGGAACAAATGGATACATTTGGAATTTGTTTTTTTATTAAGGCCAGTGCTTAATCCTGACTGCTCCATTGTAAAGTGTGTATACCACAAGGCCTGTGCTGAAATTATTTTACACCTAGGAGCTGATTTCCCTTAGGCTATTGACCAGTTCAGCATTTGCATCATGTAGATGCATGTGACTCAATGCAAGGAAGGCGGAGGTTATCTCCACAGAGAGATAATGCTGTCTCCCAACCTGCACTCCAGCACTGCCGCACACCACATCTGATGCTTGGAAATTACAAAAAACTAAAGATATCTGACGTCAGCAGTGTTCCCAATGATCCCGCCGCACTAATTTGTCTTGCTTTCTGTTGTGCGTGTCTCAAACCGGCATTCAGCAGGTACAGTAATGGAGTCCACGAATAAACAAAAGGTCCTACTGATGGTGCATCCCTGTGGTAGGCTCTGAAGATGTGTCTCAAGTCATCTGGGACTCTGCTATTTCTCAGTCAGCAGCTGCGTTCGGCCTGACTCTGCAGGATTTTGTGTAGGTGTGTCACCGCACAGCTCGCAGCATGCCCGCGGAGCCTTCTTTCCCATGCAGGGAATAAACAGAGCACCAGCGTGCTGGCTGCGGCGCTCGGTGCGCCTCTCTTCGCAGCACCTCCTTGGGTGGAAGTGGCTGTCTCCTTCATTCATCCCACGGACAGGAGCCACTTCACGCCACGCTTGCTGTTGAGGGACTGATCCACTGAAGTGCGTAGAAAGACTCTGACCGCCTTGTGTGGACTTTGTGTCGGATCCTACGTTACTGATTTTATCTGAGGTATTGAGAGGGAGCAGAAGACTACAGTTCTTTGGTGGTTGCTGCAAGTTCCTTGGATCAATGAGTCTGACTTGGCTGTGGAAGGCATTTTAATAGAATGGAGCTGCAGTGGGCTCTGGGGGACAAAGTTTTGGTTTGTGTAGATGTAATTTATTATAAAAAAATCTTAGCTCACAGAGTTTCCTACAGAATTCTCTTTCAGTGGTGTAGTCTGAGATTTCTCCCTATTTTCCTTCTCCAGACATAAGTTTCTCAGGGCATTACCTCTTCCATTAATTGTTGGTCCAGCATCCTTATAAGCAATGAACTACTTGCTCCTTGTTAGTGGTTAGACGCTTGCCTGTGAATGGAGAAATCCACCCTGCTTAGGAAGTATATAGCTTCACCAACTGCAGGGACAATTAGCACTAGACCATTTAGCTTGGTATAACAATGCTGATGGTTGAATACAGGCAATGTGCAGCCAAGTGCTCTTTTCCATACAGGGCTTAGGTGGTGGGAGCTCATGGGTGCTGTTGCTGATGAGATTCTGTAGCCACTCTTCGCAAACAGCAGGGTCTTAATTTGTTTTATAGCACTCCAGAACATTTATACTCCATGCACAGGGCTTCACTTGGTTTTGTCTAGCTTTGATATCAGCAATTTCTATGAAAACTATTTGGATGTTGGGAAAAATGCAAGGAAGTGCATTTGTGATGTCAAGAACTACTACCCCCACTCCAGGCAGCCTCCCAACTCCCTCCTGCCAGAGGTCAGTTTTCTTCAACTGGGAACTTCCCCAGTGCAGTCAGTTCCTCTAGTGCCACAGGGCTGATGTTACATCCTGCGTTAACTCTTCTCACTTGCTCAGGGTAACAGGGAGACTCAGTAGGCAGCATTCATCCATCAGTAGAATTGTGGGGTTCTTATGTTGTGCTTTCTGTGGAGGAATGTATTGCACCAATAGCGCTTGTGTGTGCCTCCTTTCTCTGTGGACTTTCCAAACACTTGCTTATAAGAAATACTGTGCCCTGAGAAAATACACAGGGGCAAATAAAGCACCCAGAGAGCCCATGGGGGTCACCAAGGGTTATTGGTGTTGTGCAATAGCTGGCTGGGCTGGCTGCAGCAAGGTGGGGGCTGGTAGCTTTCCTTTCTGACAGAGGCTCTTTTGGCTGTGCTTCTGCCTTTAGCTTCAAGCTAAGATTAATACTTGGTTGCAGAGGCTTCTGTTCCTACCCCCAGCAGAGGTTTGTATTGTCATTCAAATCAGTTTTACCCAGTACGAGATCCTCTTGGGAGTAGACCAAAACAGCAGTCTGCTCTGTCCTGCAAGGCTCAGAGGGCTTTGAGCCATTCAACACTTCACAGGGGCAATTCAGCACCCCAAAAGATCAAATTTCACTGTAGAAAAATTTAAAAGTAAAGGAAGCTCTAGCCTGAGCTTCTACAGACTAATGGATAGATGATAAATGCAGTATTTCCAGCAAATAGTGTGGCCATGGGCAAATGATAGGATGTAACTGAGATCTGCCATACCACCCTCCGCCACTGCAGCTGGCCACCCTCACACTCTTAGTCCACACGTGGTGGCCTAAAATGTTCTTTCTCCCTTCATTTGAATTTCATCCATTTTTTTGCTTGCAACTGTATAAAGACTTGGGAAGACTTCGTACTTCAAAATACACAGTGAGTGTTTGATACACGTTCATTTTAACTGTCTGTAGGTGATTGGCCAAGACTTTTCTGTTCATTGCTGGTTAGTGCGGGATGTTGGACACTGAATGAACATGGTACCATTTTTGCAGATGGACTGGCTGCCTCTTTAACCAGCAGTCTGCTGTCGAGGTGACTCTGCAAACATTTATAACCTGAACTAACTCATGAGTCTTTCTGGAAATATTCTTTTGAATTAGAACTTGCTAGTCTAAACAGTGCAGAAAGCAAACAGAAGATTATGAAAATGATCAAAGCAAACTTATGGTAACATAGACAGTTTGGATGAATGTTAATGAAAACGTCTCTTTTTGTTACAATTTTAACTCTAATTCACACTTTAGCCACATTCAACAGAAAAGCAGTTATACAGACCTGTCAAACAGAAACATTTTTAAAAATTCCTTTATTTTGTGAGATAATAGACACTTTTGAAACTTAGCCATGTGATTTGTTGCTGTTGGCTAAATTCTTTGTGTATCCAAATTAATCTATTCTGTAAGTTTATAGAAACCTACTGTCACACACTGTGTATTGAACTGGAAAGTTACAATTTTTCTACAGCTGCTATAAGAAAATGAAGATACATTTCTGATGGACAAATATGTTCAGAGTTTGGAGAGTATTTCTGTTACTGATCTGTGGCTTATTCACAAAAGATTTCATACAAGACTGAAATCCCCTTCTGTGCAGTGAAAATTGTAGGAGGATTTTGCAAGGAAGTTGAAGTAGTAGCAGGGATTTTTTTTTTTATGCTGATGGCTCCCAGTGTGAAATGGTCATTGTACGAAGATTTGAGAATGGATGCTGATCTTTCAGCTTTTACATTTTTGTCACTGGAGGAATTAATCTGAATAATGATGGAAGCATTGAAATAACATTTTAAAAACATCAGGTTGATTACAATGAAGTGATTATGAAGGCCTTATCTACACCCGGGTAATGTAAAATACATCACAACCATGTATCAAGAGTTCCTAAGGTTTTTTTAATATGTAAAGTTGTAGCAGAATTAGATTGCTTTCCATGGGGCTAATTCCAAGTTTACTGCTCAAGTGGTTGGAAACTAATGACTTAATTCTGAAATCAATTGAGATGGGTTTCCACTGTTTCTCCAAGGGCCTGGGTGAAGAACTGGGTGATTAGCTGCAACTGAAAAATTGTGGGCTTGCTCTGCCACAGTCTTACAGTAAAGCTCATCATGATCAGATGGTAAATGCATCAGATGGGAACCATCCAGGCCTAAGCGGGGGTGATTGGGCAGGGTGAGGGAGGGGTTACTTCAGCTCTCTACTACAGAAATATGCAGGGTGCATAACTTGCTGGGGTGATGCTACAGCTTGGTCTTACAAATTACCACCGCATCCACTGTATTTTTTGAAGGATGGGCGGGAAAAGGCTATGGGCTGTAATTTGGACATCGGATATAAAAGTTTCACTGAGTGTCTAAACCAACTGTGGCAGAAGGTCTGTTGCACAGAGGGTCCGTATGATCTGGCAGAGTGAAGCAGAATGCCTACTAGAGCTCAGTGCTGACCAAGTAAGCTCAGCTGTGGCTCCAAAAAGATTGGCATGGTGGAAGCTGTAATGCAAGTGTTAAGGGAAAGGCAAATGAACGTGGACTGATGGAGTTCAAGTGTAAATAGCAGCAAGTACAGCTAAAGTTGAAAGACTTTAAGACTTTAAAAGGCTGCAGGCAGGCTGCAAACTAGTCTATGGTTTGCTGAGGCTGTGAATTTAAGCTCAGGAAAATCCCTGCACGTAGAAGCAAGCTATCTCTTTTTGGATGGCCACTTTCCCATGGACATGACAAAGTACTGGGAAATCAAAAAGTAAAGACATTTCGGGAAACCTTTCTGCTCCAAAAAGATTACAGGATATTCCTTGAGATAAATGGCAAGCTATACTTTCTGTGCTCTGCACACATGCAGAAATAGCACTTACTTGATTTGCAGGATGAACCAAACATTTTTTTTTTTTGCCAGCAAGTGTGTCTTTGTGTCAGCAAAGCAAGCAGTGGGAGCTCACAGTTAATTAATTTCAAGGCCACCTTTTGCATGTATGGAAACTGGAGTGTGACCACTTGCCCTTGTGTGAGGTAATCCGTGAAGTAACTCCATGCAGGTGTTACCTAAGTTGTTGCACCGTGTGCCTGGAGACAGTGTCCTCTCCCAAGAGCTACCTGCCTATTGGACCAAGTATTGGGGAAAGTATGTGTGCTTACGTGTTTTACATGGGTTTGTCCTTCTGTTGATATTCCATTTACTCTGGAGATGAATGAAAATTCTTTTCGGTTTCCAAGCACTGTGATAATGATAATGTTACAGTGTCCCCAGGCATGCCGCACTCTTTCAGAAAACAGCAGGTAGTAGGACAGTAGCTAAGGTCTCTGCAGCAGATACAGCACAGGATGGGAGCAGACAGGTGGCTGACGGGGAATGGCAGAGGAAGAGCAAAGGTTGCTTCCCTAGAAGGATGGTGTTGCCCAGCAGAGGCAAGGGACCAACATGTTGAGGTACATTTTCACCATGCTCAGTGTGGTGCCTCCCCAGGGAGAGGGCTCCACCATGCTGGGGAAAGCCCGTGGTTCAGGCAACCTGTGTGCAGTTGAAAGTGGCAAGTACTTTCCTACTATCTGCTGGTCTTGCACCTACCTGAATGCTCCTTGTGACCTGCCCTGATTTAGGCTGCTAGCTGTTAGTCAGGAAAAGTTCTGCACGGAAAGTTATTCACTTGCCGTATAGCAATCGGGGGTCTGACAGTAGCTAGTATTCTTATTTACAGGTGTAGCAGGGTGGATACATGGCCCAGTAACACCAGGAAAGTGCACTGAGCTGAGATGTCTTGAAATGTCGAAGGCCACCGTGGGTGGAAATGCTCACTTCACCTGTCTGTTAGATACCTGTGTTAAACCAGGTAAAAAGTTCTGCAACAACTGTTTACGCCTTAGAAACAACAACGGCCACTAGTACAGAGGAACTTCCTGGACTCTTCATTGCCCTCTTCTATGGAAAATGGGGATTCTTTCATTGAAAGAGAGGTAATGACAAGCCTTCGGGGTGAAACATCCATCTCTTCCACTCCCAGCAGTGATGAGTAAGTGTTGAGCTGTTCTGTGTCTTCACCTTTCCCTTCAGACCTTCTGTGCTGCAGAAGTGGGGGTGTGACCTTTCCTTCACACGGTTCATTGATTTCCACGCTTGATAATGCAGGTCCTTCCTCTGCCCTTTGACACCAAATCAAACCTTGATTCCGATGAAGGTGGAAGGACTGCTGAGGGGGGGTTCTGCGGGTCACTCGGTGACATCTCTGGGAGTTAATTACACCGCAGGTCTCTTGTCCTTGCAGCTCATTAAATCCCGTCCCCCTCCCTGGTCTGCTATTTCCAGTTAAAGGCAGCTCCTTGTCCCCAGGCGGCTGCCGTCTTTCCTAGCGAATAACTGCAGCTTGCCTGCTCCTTTTGCTTTTTTACAGGGAAGCCCTCTCCTGCTGATAGCGGCTTGATTTGCATGCTGTCAGAAAAGCTTATCGGCATTGCCATGGAGGACAGTAAAACAAACCGGTCCATTAGTCATGTACAGCTCATTTTGATTCTTGTGATTAGTTATTAACGTAAGTAAACAGAAACCCGCTTCAAACTTTGTACTTTTAAAAGGCAAACTGAGCAGCCTGTTAGTACTTCGGGGCAAATAAGAACAAGGAGATCAATGGCGGGCATGTAATTCATCACAGTAATTAAATGGGTTTAAATACTGTACTAATCTCAAGACTGCTCAGGAGGCCCCTTTTTTTTTTTTTAATATCACAGGGGAAAAAGCAGGCAGTGGGAGACAGTCCTTCCATCTCCAGAAAGTGAAACAGAAACTGTTTCATCAGCTCAATATCTAGTCCACAGCGGTTTCATTACATGCTGTCCTCTCACCCTTCTCATCCAAGCGCTGAAGCTCTCTGTGCTAGGAACGAAATCCTCCTAGCTCAGCAGCTTCTGCCTGCACTGCACAAATGAGCAAGGGCCCTTGCTCTTGCAAGCAGAAAGCAGTGATTCTTGCTGTATTTCCAGTTTGGTTAAATCTCAAGTGACCTTTCCAAGACACATTGGCTGCTTTGATGCAAACACAGGGCTCCTAAGTGTTGGAGGTGAGCCTGCATTTACTGACTCTCTTCTGGACTTTGCCTTAGCCTTTGGTTCTCACGGCTCTGGGCGTTTGATTCCTCATACTGTGGAGATGGGAAAGACTCCAGCAATACATTTCCAAAATTAATTTTGTTCAAGCGTATTCTCTGTACAGTATGGCTGAGGAGAGGCATCGCACAAGGCAGGCTTTGAAAAATCATGAGAACACCTTGAAAATCCTGACATTCCTTTTGTTTTTAAAAGGTTCTGAAGTCTTTTACTTGTCTTCTAGGAAATCAGTTGTCTTTCATGATAACATTTGCCAGGCTGTTTTCCCACAGCTTTTTCTTGTAAACAAAACATGAAATTCTTCCAAAGTCACATGGCTTCAGGAACCTTTAAGAAAGGTACTAAATGTACCCATGAGAAAAGACTTTGCTAGGAGGAATCTATAAACTGCAGTGCTTTATCTCAAGGAGTAATCCTCTTACAAAGTCACTGCAAACCTGCACTTATAAATATAACCCATTTTTTAAGAGGATACTAAAGAGAATGGTTCACACCGTGCATACCATTGAAAGGTTTGCCGTTTTCACCAAAGTAAGAGGATCCAGGTTCTTCCAGCTCTCAGCGTAACACCCCAATGCCCCAACCCATCCCATTTCTGGTGCTCCATAGTAGCTCTCTGGATGTTGCCATTTTATACCTGTCATAAAAATCGTGGAATACTCTGGGTTGGAAGTGATGTCTGGAGATCTGAAAGCAGAGCAAACTGCAACATTATATCAAGCTGCTCAAGGTGTTTTCCTGTCAAATTTTGAAAATGTCCGCGGGTGAAGAATGGACATCCTATGATGTCTCTGGGTAGCCTGTCCCTGTGTTTAGCCACCATCACGGTGAAGCACATTTTCCTTATGGCCAGTTGGAATTTCCTTTGCTGCAAACTGTGATCACTATCCATTGTCCTTCAATTGTACATTGATCAGAAGAGGAAAGGTCTGTCTTCTCTAGAATCCCTCTTCTCTATAGCCCTCATTAGGTAGTTGGAGACAGTTTATTAAAGTCCTTTTCTTTTCTCCTGACTTCACTTAGCCCCTCAAATGTCATGTACTTCAGTGCCTTAGTGGCTCTGGACTCGCTCTCAAAACTGAACACTACTCCAGATGCAGCCTCATGGCCTCATGAGTGCCAAATAGAAGTGAATCATCATTTCCCTTGACCTACTGGTGATACTCTTGCATTGCTGCAAGAGCTTACTGCTGACTCATACTCAACTTGTTACCCACCAGGACTCTCAGGCCCTTTTCCTGAGCCTCCAGCCTGCACCAACACATGGGATTGTTCCTTCCCACATGCAGGATTTCTCATTTCTTAGCTGAACTTCACAGTAACCCTTTTGGCCCATTCCTCTGGTTTGAAAGGTAGCCCTGCCCTCCTGCATCTTGACTGCTCATCCAATTTTGTCAGACCTGCTGAGGATGGAGAATGCTGGCAGCAACCCTGCTATCTCTTGCATATGTACCAAATATTTTATTTCTTTTTGATACCTTCTTGCAATGCATGAATCCCCAGATCTGCTGTCCATGATCACTGTCCTCCTCTGCAGAGCAAAACAGCTGAGGAAATAGTTGATACCCACAGCAATCTGTCATACAAAGGAGCAACACCTTAGCCTCTGAGGATATTTTGGGACACCATCCTTCACTCCCCAAATGCAGCTTGCTGTAGCTCTTCTATGCTGTTCAAGGGGGAAAGGCTGATGAGTCTGCTGTCTGGCTTTGTGTGCGTGCCAAAGACACACAGTGTCCATTCAGAAGGCAGTCAATTAAACAGCAGGCAGCTTTGCTGTGACTTGCTGTTAAAGAATAGGCAGGGAAGGGCCACCTGCACACCACTTTAGCAGCTTTAACAAAATTGTTGTTTTTAATGAAGTAACTTTTTTATGGAAAGGTTAGCACAGAATCAAATGCCCTTTCATGTGAGTTCCTGTCATCAAGGAGGTTCATTACAAATAGCTGTCAGGACTGCCATCATGGGTATGCAAGGAGGAATACGCTTCCCTACATGCAAAACCAAAAAAGCCCTTGACTTTTCTTTAAGAGTCCACTACTGACACAGCTAAGTGTCAATAAATAGTGCTTTATCCTGAAGTGGCACGAAGGTGTTGAAGGGCAGGATCCTGGGAGCAGTGGACAAAAGAAGTGATGTTTCTAACAGGTGCAGTTCCCTTCTTGCCCTAATTTTATCTCTGGAGCTGAATCTGTGCTGCTCTGCCTTAGGTTGAAACTCTGTAGGCCCACAAATACCTGCCCAGTGGAAGTTTAGCATCATTCTGGCTTCCTGTGCACATGGGCTGCTCCCCTCTCTTTGGACTGGCATGCAGTGCAAATCAAAACTGAGCCTCGGAAGGGAGCAACCTCAAATTACAGACAAGTTAAAATTTGGATCCTCATAATTACACAGTACTCCTGGGTAAGAAGACAGGGAGCCAATAAATAGCTCATTTTCTTTTTCCCATGGCTGGGTAAAATCAGCTGGGGAGGGAGAATTCAAGAGCAGATATGTATGTACATTGAGATTTTTGAACATAATTTTTAGCCTTTAGCTTTAAAGCCTAAGGGAAGGCTGTCATGCATGTGAAGCAATATCACAGTAAGTAAAAAGTCAACAGAACTAATTCAGTTAGAGGAGTCATTTATCCTACAAAAACCAAATTATCATTTTTAATCCCTTGTTTTCTTCCTCATTAACACATGACTATTTCTTAGCCTTTACCCTGTAGCTAGGAAGAAAGATAAGAAGTTGCTTGTTTAGCTGTCAGAAATAACCACTCCTTGGCTAGCTAGAGAGGGCTGATCATGCATGGGAATCTGTCTCTGTCCATCCAGAGGGTGATCAAAGGCAAGCTGATTTAGCCTCCTGCATCCACAGTCCAGCACTGTTTGTGCTCATCTTCCACAAACACTATCACTCAGCAGCAGCTGCAGGAAAATCATTAAAGGAGCTAAACTGAAAAGAATGACATAAAAAGCATGTTAGAGATTCCCCTTTTTGATAAAGATTAGGTTTCTTTTGGCTTCACTGATCGTTGAGCAGGACCAGCTGTCAATGTGGCTATGGAAATGATCCTGCTCTTTGCATTCTGGCTGCTTCATACGCCATCTCCATGGTCCCATAAAGGGAGCAGTGGAGACGGGTTTGAAGGCCATCCATCCTGAACTCTGACTGCCCCAGTACCAGCAATAAGCTTCAGCCTGGTTGGCGGCTAACAGAGGTGTAAGGGGGTAAGCAACAACCACCCGTTTCAGACCAGCACTGTGCAGCAGTGGGAATAGTTGGGTGGCAGAGAGAGAACAACTCTGCTGCCCTGTGAAGTGTTCACCATTTAGTTTGGCAGCGGTGTTAGGAAAACCACTACCTCTGTGTCTCCTGTGGGCTGGAACTGGGCAGAGCTTGGCTTTCCTATACCCTTCAAGTCCTATCACAACAGAGATATGGGAAGAAATCCCATCTCTTCGTATCATGGGCAAGCACATCTCTGACTAACAGAGGGACAAACATTTGAGTAAGGAGTGAAAGTGCAACAAGTAGGGATGTGGCAAGGCAGAGGGCTTATCTGCATAGTACAAGGATCACTGTGGCAGCCTTGCTGTGGAATAAGAGTGTCCAAAGAGGGCACCAAGCAACCTGATCCAGCATCAAGGCTAGCCCTGGTTTGTAAAGTCCCCTGCAGTGTTCTGTGATTCTCTGCAGATCCTCAGTATGGGGCCAAAAAAAAAGCCCAGGCAGCCATCTGAGTGCATGGTCCCCATGAGCTAAACAGATCGCTGAAGTGAGCCACAGTCTAAAGGCCTGTGCACACGACAGGAGCTTGAGGAAGCCAGGCCTCTCTGTGTTGTGTAAGGACTTGGAGGAAGGTCTCAAGCAAGACACCTTCAACTAACTTTTTTGTTGAACTCTTGAGTTTTGAAGTGAAGGGTTACTCTGGCTCTTTGCCACAGCCAGCCATGATCGCTCCCTCCCTCCCCCTGGTGTAGTCTGCCATGGTGGCTGTACAAGAGGAACAACATCGATGCTGAAACAGAACCTGGACAGAGGGAGGTGGCGTAGAGAGAAAGCAAGGAGGAGGGAAGGGGGATTTGGAAAGAAATAGAGAATATGGAGAAATGGAAGAAGGTACCGGAAGGATATCTGAAATTGAGAAGATTGTGGATCTTGAAGAACACAGGGACCTGAAAGAAGCAGGAAGAAGGAGAAGACAAGTGGTAATTATAGAAGTGTGAGAAAGGAGAATCTGAGCTACCTAAGGAAAGAAGAGAATAGGAGAAATAAACTGAAAGTAAGAGGAAAGAAAATGGAAGCCATCTGGGAAACAATGCAGGAAAATAATTGGAGTAGAAAAGTATGGGAAGCTGCAGAGAAAAACACTGGGAGAAGAGAAAAGCTGTAGCTGGGTTGTGGTGGCTTGGAGATATTTGAGGGAAGAAAGAGAAGGAAGAGGGTGGCACAGCACAGATGCAAGCTTGTGGCTCTGGAGAGGACAAAAAACCCACCCAGGTGGTGAGAGAGGAAGAGAGCATTATGCGGGAAGGCATGAGGAAAAAGGATGACAGAGGAAGAGATAGCAAAAGAAAGCATGAGAGATGGAGTGAAAATGAGTGATGAGAAAAGACAAATAGGGAAGAGAAAAACACCAGTCATGAAGTAAATGCTGGTCAGTTTTTGTGTCTGTAATGTCATTGTAGTCTGCGCTTAGGCAGAGCTCTCAGGAATGGGATTTATTTCTTTGTAATCTTTAATTGTCTTTTCTAATACTGTCAATCTTCCATTTCTGTCAGGTTTCTTATGATGAAAACCTACTGTGCCTTTTGTTGCTTCTGGCTGTGCCTCTAAACTGCTTCTTTAGAACAAGAAGTCTAGGTTTTTCAAATCATAGGAGAATACGTACAATTAAAAAAAATACGTTTTCAAGAAGAATACAGTCATTAGTGCTTATTATTTAATTGCACTACTTAGGGTGGAGGAAATGCTGAATGTATTATCTCCACTCACAAGTGGCAATAAAATCTGCATGTGGCTGAGAGAAACAATACAAACATTAGCCTTTCTAAATTGTTCAGGGGTTGAATCTGACACTTTAAACAAAAAAGATTGTGATTGGCGTCTAATTTACATGTATAAATACAAGACTTGAAGTGTACTTTTTGTACTGACAAAAGCCCAGGTGGCACTGGAGCTACCTTTTGGGTTCTGCCAAGCTTGTACTGGAAAAGACTAATCTGATCGTATTTGACACTCTTACAAAAAAAGAATTAAATTTAAGACAAATAGGAAAACTGAAACTCAGCAGGACTCTGGACAACAATTAGCCAAATGCTTAAATTCAGATTGTCATGATTAATCTTGCTGAGAAGGACCTGATTCTAAGATGAAAGTTGCAAGTCCATGGTGCAGTTCATAGCGAGGCTGTCAGTTGTGCCAATACACCTGGTAGTAAAGCCGCACATATTTATGGAGCCAGCACAGCTGAAAAAGCCTGTGGGGTCGGATCCACTGTCACACACATCAAGGTGGATCTGCAGGGGAAGGACTCCAAATAACCCAGTAACTGGTGATTTCAAGAAAGTGGTTAAAATGTTTTCGTTTCTAATGTCTGACGAAGTCTAACTTAGCTTTGTTTCTGGATGAAACGTGCCACATCCACAGGCTTTATCCCATGTGCTTTCCAGGCAGAGACTGCCGCTAGTTCAAGAATCTCTGCCCTATCTTTCTGTTCCTTAGAATAAATGTCCTAAAATTGCATGACTGCCTTAGGGAAATGTACCCCTGTGAGTCCCTAGTGGCTAGTGAAAGAACTTATGACTACACATCATCTTCCACAAGTCAATGTTAAGAGCCCCTTTTAAATCCCATGACGAATGACATAACAGTTGTCCCACATGGGTGAAGCTTTGATAAATACCATGGAACAGAGTTCACGTACAAAAATACTTTCACCGTTCTCTGATTCAAATATTATTATTTTCTACCTTCTTTGCATCCTTGGAAACTAGTAAGTCAGCTTGTTTAATATCAAATCAGACCAAATTCTGCTCAGAATTAATAAGTGCCTGCCTTTTGGCAGCTTGCCTTCTGCATCTGATTGACTCTCTCATTCTGCAAATATATTTGCAGACCCACTATTGATGACAAGTAGATTGAATTCTAAATTAAGGCCATGCTCCTGACCTGTAAGTAATCTAATCATAGAGACAAAATGTGCAATGAAGTTCTCTTTTAATGAGTGCAGATATTGATTTGGGTATTTACTCTGGTGATATTTGTGATTACTTTTAATCGGAATATTTCCTGCTTCTCAGCCACTTGTTATCCTGGCACTTCCTTGTGGTTCAATGTGCCTTTGAATTTTCACATCCAGACGTTTCCCCAACAGCATGGGGAAGGAACTCCTGTTCTTCTTGCTGTCTGGAGCTGTCTCATCTTGTGACGGTTTCATCTCTGAACACTGCATGAGCTGCCACAGAATGAGAGATCAGAAAGCCTCAAGAACAAAGCAGAGCTCTGAGAAGACCCAGATCTGCTTCTGTGAAAGTCAGTCAGTGGCAAAAATCCTGTTCATCAATGTCCAGTCTCAGCAAATTATGCTGGTTCATCAGTTCATCAGGATGCAGGCACATTCATCACATAATCGGCTTGATATATATTAACACAGTTGATTGCAAGAGATGAGTAAACACCACTTACAAATTCTTCATTCTTTTAAAGCTTAATTACTTCATAAAGTCAGAAGTGGTTAACTTAGTAGCAATCAGTGGCTCAATGTCCAGATGGAGATCTGTGACAAGTGGTGTCCCTCAGGGGTCCGTACTGGGACCAGTACTCTTTAATATCTTCATCAATGACACAGACAGTGGGATTGAGTGCACCCTCAGCAAGTTTGCAGACAACACCAAGCTGAGTGGTGCGGCTGACGCATGAGGGATGAGATGCATCCAGAGGGACTTCGACAAGCTCGAGGTATTGGCTCGTGTGAACCTCATGAGATTCAACAAGGCCAAGTGCAGGGTCCCACCTGGGTGGTGGCGACACCCGGCACCAATACAGGCTGGGGGATGAAGGAATGGAGAGCAGCCCTGCTGAGAAGGCCTTGGGAGTTCTGGTGGATGAAAAACTGGACATAAGCCGGCAACGTGCACTCACAGCCCAGAAGGCCAACTGTATCCTGGGCGGCATCCAAAACAGCGTGGCCACCAGGTCGAGGCGGGGGATTCTGCCCCTCTACTCCACTCTGGTGAGACCCCACCTGGAGTCCTGCATCCAGCTCTGGAGCCCTCGGCACAGGAAGGACATGGACCTGTTGGAGCAGGTCCAGAGGAGGGACACAGAAATGATCAGAAGGCTGGAACACCTCTCCTGTGAGGACAGGCTGAGAGAGCTGGGGTTGTTCATCCTGGGGAAGAGAAGGCTCCAGGGAGACCTTACTGCAGCCTTTTGGTACTTCGAGGGGTCTTGTAAGAAAGATTGGGACTAATGTTTTAGTAGGGCCTATTGCAATAGGACAAGGGGTAATGGTTTTAAAGTAAAGGAGGGTAGATTCAGACTAGATATAAGGAACATTTTTTCACAGTGAGGGTGGTGAAAAACTGGCACAGGTTGCCCAGAGAGGTGGTAGATGCCCCATCCCTGGAAACCTTCAAGGTCAGGCTGGATGGGGCTCTGAGCAACCTGGTTTAGTTGAAGATATCACTGCTCATTGAAGGGCGTTGGACTAGATGACCTTTAAATGTCCTTCCAACTCAGACTATTCTGTAATTCTATGATTCTATGAACTTGCTTACCTGTGAATATCTTAGCAGGTGTGCACTTACTATATCCTGCACACAGATCCTGATAGAGGCTTTGTGTGGAAATAATAATCAATTCTGGTGATTTGCAAAATATTTCCTACATACACACACACAGAGCAAAGCTGCTCAGGTGTGTGACTTGAGAACTTCCACCCCAAATCTCCAGTGTAATTACATTTGTAATAAAATATGTACAATTTTTCTTCTGCCTTTACAGTGGTGGAACCAGTAGGAGAGAGATACGTCCTTCAGCTGCTTCACTCCATCAAGTAGATGTTCTTTCAGCCATTTCTTCCTCTGAGCTCATCTACTGACAGAGACAATCCTCTATCCCAGTTTTCACCTGAGCAGAGTTCAGTTAGCTCTTGTCACATCCTTTGTCCTAGGATGACTCCAATGTCATTACCTATGACAATGGCTGATTTTGCTCTTTAAGGGCTTCCCAGATGGTAGGTTCAGAGTGTGCAAAGCAGCTGGGATGGAATCATCTGGAATCCAATCTCTTCCTTGAAACAGAAATGTTCTCTGTCTGCCCTCCAGGAAAGCATACAGAGAAAAACACTCTTGTCCTTGCATTCTTGGAGTTCTGCAAAACCATGGCATCAATTTCAAACTGTGGCATTCAGTAAGACTTTCAGTGCATGCTGAGCTGTTGGTAAGTTTGATTTACACAACTGGTCTGTGTGGCTACAGACCTTATGATCACTGGCCTGGCCACAATCAACTTCAGGTGGAAAATCCTAGTGGTTGTTTTACAGAGATCTCTGCCAATCAGTTCAATCAGGTGAATCTATGTTGACTTCTCTCCAACAGCAGAGTTTCTCTCATGTAACAAGATTGCATGTACCCATGTTCACAATATGGAGTAAACACCTTGCAGGATAGGATAGGATGCATAAGCCATGATTGCAAGGGGCCTTGATGGAAGTGTGGTGGAGAAAGGAAGACTAAACTATCTGAGAGAAGATCAACTGTTGAATTAGGGTTAGTAATGCTAAAAAGAAAATAATCTGGCTAAGGTTTCTCAGTGAGAAGTGCTTCCTGAACCAATGAATACAGGTGCAGATGGAGTTTGACTTGTATTTTGAGGAAACTGAGAAGTAAAACTTCAAAGAGGTATGAGTGACAATGATACTACTTGCACTTATGTGTTGGGAAGTAGCGCTAGAGCCTTTCCTTTGCTCCCCAGTGAGTGCTCTCTTTTCCAACAGCAAGGACAACTGTGCTGTAGAGAATGTGCAGTTCTGGCCTTCACCACATCCAAGAAGCCTTCCTACTGACCCTGGCGGTTTCTTTCACTAGGAGCATAGCTGAGACCAACAATAAACATTTTAAAGGTTTCCACACAATTAGAGAGATTAATTTAGCAACATTTGGCCTATATTGACCGAATACTCTTTGGACTGAAATTACTATTGGCTTTATCCCAAAATGGTATTTTCCCAACTGATTCTTTTGTATTTTTTGGTTACAATCATAGAATCATGGAATAGTATGGGTTGGAAGGCACCTTTAAAGGTCATCTAGTCCAACCCCCCTGCAATGAGCAGGGACATCTTCAACTAGATCAGGTTGCTCAGAGACCTGTCCAACCTGACCTTGGATGAACAGACCCTCATTTTTGTACCCTCTTTATACCCCTCAGTTGGACAAGCAAACTTCAAGTTAAATTTTGGTTGGGGTTTCAAACCAGTAGTAGTACAAAGGGATGTCAACAGGATGGGTGGGTCTACCTGAAATTAGAATATGAGTATCACGCAGTTAAAAATCACCAAATAAGAGTGAATCCAAGCCAGAGTGTGGTTATACACTCTAGCTGTCAATTCAGTGACTCTCTTCAACAGAATGGCCAATTATTCAGTGAGTATTAAGGCTGAATCACTTTCTGCCCCTGGAGAGAGTAATCAGGTCAGGGAGATGTGCGGGATTTAGTATCCTGCTTGATGACCTGGGTGTTGCTACTATTTATCACAAGTTCTGGCTCACACTCTTCATATATACTTCTTCCCTTTTGTTCAAGCCTTGTGGTGACACTAAACTGGTAAGAAAAGAGCTATATGTCAGGAAAGTCATAACCAAAGGAAGATAAAAGGAAAAGAGAAAAGTTCTGGATTTATCTTTCAAAGGTGAAACAAATACTTTCAGCAAATAACAGGTATTTGTGAAGTTTCAGGTGCCCTGGGATACCTGGAGCTGATTTGGCAATAGGATCCTTATGGTTAATCATCCCAGCAGCATGTTTATAGCCCATTCTATTTATGTTTCTGTTTCAAATGGGCAAAATATAAATCCAGTGTCAAAGAAAAAACTGTGTCTAAACATAGTCCTGTAGGTGTGTTTTGTTTTTTTCTCATCAAAATTTTTTATAAGTATTAATTAGGAATGTCAAAAAAAAGAGGCCCCTCAAGAATCCCATGGCCACCCTGTATGGGTGAACATGGAGCACCACACGTTCATCTTTAAGTTACGTGTAATAGCATCCTGTACTGGAACAACAGCAACATATCCTGTTTCCCTGGAAAACATCCAGATTGCACCTTGTCAGCACTTGAGAAAATGTTATGTCTATCTGCCAGTTTTAACAGCTACTGCCTTTGATGACTTGGCATTGCCCTCTGTCAAGAGTGTCGCTACACTGGTCTCTCCATGGAAGAGAGGTAGTGGTGTCCATTCCTTCTGAGACTTGGCACTGGATAATGCTGACCTTGTCTTCACTGGTGAGATTCTCACTGTGCTTTTGCCTGCATGGGCCATTTCATATGCATTCACTAGTTCTGAGAAAGTAATACAGTCTGTGATCATGAGATTCCTAGAGTTCACAAGTTTGTCAAGATCTGACATTGAAGAAAACAAGGTTATTCTGACTAGGCAAAATGTTAAGATACAATTGCAAATCATCTTATAACAAGAGAATGTTTAAAAAAGAGGATTTCTGTTTATATGATTTCTTTGATGTCGCTGGATGTCTCAGCTGACAAGCCAGGAGAGTGACTGAGCAGCACTGGCTTCCTGAATGCCTCTTCTCAGCTTGGGACCTAAGACCACTGTCTACCCCGAGGAGCCTTCTGAGTATACATCTTTCATTTCTCTCCTTTCCTTGAAGGCAGACTTGCCTTTTTTTTTTTTTTTGCCTTGCCTTTTTTTTTTTTTTTTTTTTTTTCCTATTTTGATTCAAAACTTTCTTTGTTTCCTTTATTCAGTAGAAACATGGATTTGGGCTTGCACAGGGGGTTTTATAAAACACAGCTTCAAAAGTTAAATGTTCATACTTTAAACAAATATTTTTCCTTCTTGTTGAAAAAATCTTCCTGTTAATCCATCACTTTCCAAATTATGATGTATAAGGCAATATGTAGCCTATGAACATATTTATAAGACAAAGTATATCATAAAAATTTCTCACTGGACATGAATCATACCAAGCATGGTGTCTCTAATTGACTTTCAGCATTCCATAAAAGTCACATAAAATAGTAACAACAGCTTTAGAAAACAGAGTGCTCTGTCCTTTAAACCAGCTTTTTGCAATTCTAGGTACTCCTGTTATTGCATGAATCCATTTTAGGAACTCCCTCCTATGTTCCTGCTAATGTAATAAGCTTTCTCTTCACTTTAGGTCAGAAGCAGATTATTTTTCCTTGATAAAACCCAGTCAGTTAAATAGTAAGCAACAAAGATGCTAGAGCAAAAGACTATCCACTGAACCATAAGTCTCTTGCTTTCTACAGAAGCTCACAGAGAATTAAATGGGGAATTATTTTATCTACCGCAGTGACTTGTAGCTAGGTACCGCATACTTAGCATTTCCTTAAGACAGCATGAAACTGTGTATTTGGCATGTCAATAAAAGCACTGAGACACCTATAAAATGATTTCACTACAAAGGTATCAGAAAATCATGGAAAATTTTCACACAAGGTTAGTTGCTCTTTTCCCTGAGAACCCCTTTCTCCAATGCATAGACTAACTAAATGCGTTTTCAGGCAGACCTTTGATTTTCAGGAAAAGGGAAAGATAAGAAAGCTTTGCTGTTGTGATGCACACCCTCTGAAGTCAGTGGAATGATTTCCATAGATCTTGAAGAGTTTTGAAATGGGAGCTTGCAAAGAGCTCATGTTGTGTCTGCTCACGGTGACCATCTGTGTCATGCTCTGGGCACAAAATGTCCCTAATGTTACACAACAAGAAAATGTGCTTGGAAGTGCAAAGGTGTAATTTACAGAGAACTACAAAGGACCGCTCCACCTAATAAAAGATCATGAACCCACACCTATCTTAGCCCCATTACGGAGTTAATTTTCAACCATTTGATTAAACACCTGAACCACATGCCACGTAAATTTCCATGGTGGACAGATATAGAACTGCATATCAGAAATGTGGACATACTGATTTTTGTTTGTGCTGGCATGGCATGTTCTCTTTGGGTTTGAATCACTCACTGCTCATGGTTTCAAGCATGTACAAACAATGTCACCTCCTTGACTTGTTGAGGCTTGGCAGGCTCAGCTTTTGTTTGTGTCATATTATCTGTTTGTTTATTTTTAATAAAAATTGTATATATAATTT
>NW_010522667.1:0-3554 GCF_000687285.1 Phaethon lepturus
ACCTTCAAAACCTGACTGGATGCATTCCTGTACAACCTGCCCTAAGTGATCCTGCCTTAGCAGGGGGGTTGGACCAGATGATCTTCAGAGGTCCCTTCCAACCCCTACCATTCTGTGATTCTGTGATTCTGTGATTCTGTTTTGTACAAGATTTGGCGGGGTGTGTGTGTGTCTATGTGTTTCATCAAAGCCAAGAACTGGGGAGAATAGATTATCATGGGTAATGATTAAACAACTGATGATGAGCTAAACAATAGAAAGATACTAAGGGCATAGTATCTTAATTAAGGTTAAGTAATATCTCAGTATGTTAACTAAGGTTAAGTTATAAATGGGAGAAGTATTAGTTTTAAATGCATGGAATATTAGTTGACAAATTTAGGCAGATAATATTAAGGGTATGGTTGAAACAATTGTGAAATGCAAGCGGAGATTTACAGTCATAAAACAGATGAGGGGGAGGTTTCATGGCTGTTTTCTCAACAACAATACTCACCAGGAAGGTCACAGAACTGCTGGGCAGTTCTGTGAGCTCAGGAAAATAACTTGACTGTCAGTAAAAGGTAGATGCTCAGAACAGATACTTGAGAAAGAACTGAAGAACGCACTTTAGTCAGTATAAATAAAGAGGACAACTGAACAGAAAATAAATATGAGATTATAAGTTTTCTGGGCTACAATGTAACAATTAAATATACATTTTTCTGATAATCAGTTTCTAGGCAAAACAAATTCTGTACCTGGAGTGTATGTAATTTGTGTGCTTTGGTGCTACATAATGAGATAAGTAAAAAGAAGAACAATCTAAGAAACTTTCTGTGTGGGGAAGATAATAAATGGTGCTGAAAAGGCTAGAGAAAATCACCATGGTATCAATCTTGCTTAATATTTTCATTTAATTAATGACCTTGGAAGAAGTAATAAAAATGTGCTGATGACCCATGATTGCTAAGGTACTGCCTGCGTGCCAGAATATCAATGTACGTAATGCATGGGATGATGCTAAGAGACTGAAAATTAGAATTGGAATGAAATGTAATAATACAAAGTACATCATGAACTTACAGATTAATTAAAAGAGTATTGTGTTTAAACTAGGCTAAGTTGAAAAACTGTAAGAGCAAGACCTTCATTTATTAGTTCATCACAGGATACCTGTGAATAATGATGTGAAACCATGAAAAACAGACCAAGAAGTATGTTAAGAAGCATATTTGTGTGACAGATAAGGAAATTTTAATATTGCTCTGTAAAGCTGTTGGTTTCTGCTCCATATAGCAGAACTCAGAAGGAAACAAATACAGAGAACATCCTACAAGGGTAAGGGAAGGGAAGATCATACAGTACAAGAGCAGGTCAAAAGAGTTTTGTTTGACACAAGTAAGCAACATCTTCAGTGCATGTGAGAATAATCATATTTCCATATACCAGTGCAGATAGAAATATGAAGATGAAAAAATACTGGTTAGCACAGGAATATAAATTAAACATGTGAATTAAGGTTTGATATTAGAGGAAATTTTTACTATTAGTAAGTTTATGGAACAGCAACCTAGTGGGACTTTGGGAGACAAGAAAATATGGCTAAACAGTTATAAATGAGGATCAGATAGAAGGGTGTTTTTTCATCTCAGAGGACACAGCATAAGGAATCAGGAAGAGTCTTTGGTCCTTTGTGTATTTCTACCTTTTTTAAAAAGAAAATCCACACAATTATTGCAGAACTGAATTTTGTACATTTTAAAATAAATATGAGACCTATTATGCAACCTCACTGCATTCTTACACAGTGCTTGTAGTGGACATTGATACAAATATTCACACAAATTATGTGAAATATAAAAAGATAGGTTAGAAGTAACTCAGCAGTTCACAGATGTTGCAACTCATACGAAATTCTTTCCCAGGTTCCTACCCAGCTTTTGCAGTTTGACTTGTATTCTTATCCCTACTGCTCAACCACAGATTCTAGCTCAACAAAGTACAATTTTCCTTATGATCTGTGAGGGGTTTTGGTTGTTTTTTTGTGGTCTGTGTTTTGTGTGTGGGTTGTTTTTTTCTTTTAGCAAAATAGTATATATGACTATCCTGGAGCTACTTTCAACATCAAATCACTTCACTCCTTGAGAAATTTACTTATTTTAAGTGGAGGGCTACTGCATTGTGAACTTAGCAATACAATGAACAGAAGTGTTGGCTTAAGCACTAAAACTGGAGTCAGGTTTTCTAGCAAATTGCTGCAGTTTTCTAAATACAACCCACACGCTTATTGTTGCCCAGAGAAACATAGTTGTTTACCTATCAGATTAATTGAGTCACATAGTAAAATGCATGACTCAAAATCATGACTACAAACACCCTGCTGTCTAAAGAGCTGAACAATGAACTACAGCTTTCCCATTATGTACCTGTCCTAAAATTCACATATCTTATGTTCTTGAGCCACAGTAGGTTATGGAATGACTTAATAATAACTCAAATATGTCCATAACTATTATATTGGAAAAGAGCCACATTCTAATATAATTTTAAGCAGAACCCAAAGAAGAATTATCTAATATGGTATAGTCACTTGGATATAAAATCCTAACATTTCTGGATCCAGCCCTCCTTGTCCTACTCAAACAAAAGTTAATCTAAAGTTAGTCACTTGGATCAATCCCCATGTTTATCAGTACTATGGACTGCTCCGTAAATATAATGGTTTTGATTTTTGTTAGTGATGTTTTTTTAAAACAAAGCTCATTTACCTTTTTCCTCATATGGCATATTCCTCATCAGTAGAGTGATGGAGTGTATGAGAAATGATGGTATAATAAAGGCAAAAATATATTTCCCTTCCAATGAAAAATGACATGTGCCAGCTATGAACATAGCTAGATTAATTTATGGATAGAAATAAAATGCATTCTCCCACCCCTAGGGTTTTCTTTTTTTCCACCTATTTGATTTAACCTCATCTAAAGCTTTGTGTACAGCTGAGTCAATCATTAAGATTATTTTGTTAATGAAAAACGTACATGTTATTGCTTTAACATTTATATTTTTACAGCTCTTGAGGTTTTTTCACAGTGCTGGTAGAACAAAAATATCAATGATACCCAATATTTTCCTATTTTTATATTACTGTCCCTAAATATGCACAGTATATTAAAAACTACCATTATAGTTCATGCAATATACAAAATGTATATTGCATACAAAATGTATGCAATATACATTCCAATTACAAAAAATAGATCGAATAAAGAGTTGAAAGTAACTTTAAAAAAATAAAATTGTATATTCACTATCATCAAAGATTCATTAGCTTAGATAAATGTGTACAGAGTTATATTCTCAACTTCAGGTGTTTTATTATCTTACGTTAAATGAATTCAGGTTAGTAGTATTTGCCAACAGTTGTTTTCCCCTTGTAGAGTGGAAGTATAACTCACTGTTATCTTTCTCCTTAAACTACTGCTTAATAGTGGGGGAAAAACCCAAACAAACAAAACAACAAAACCCTTCAGGCCTTAGTTAATTCTAAGGTGGCTACAAATCTGTATTGGAGT
>NW_010522667.1:3572-23655 GCF_000687285.1 Phaethon lepturus
GAAAGGGAAATGAATTCAAGAAGCAGAGAAAAAAGTACTTTCCTATAGGACAATCCAGGGTCCAGGTATGCATCTAAATATTGTCATATTTAATAGAACTATTTGCATAATGGAAATCCTCACAGAAAGACTTTGTCTGGTTGGTTTGTTTATTATTTGTTTATAAAAGGAAGGAAGGGAAGGGAAGGGAAGGGAAGGGAAGGGAAGGGAAGGGAAGGGAAGGGAAGGGAAGGGAAGGGAAGGGAAGGGAAGGGAAGGGAAGGGAAGGGAAGGGAAGGGAAGGGAAGGGAAGGGAAGGGAAGGGAAGGGAAGGGAAGGGAAGGGAAGGGAAGGGAAGGGAAGGGAAGGGAAGGGAAGGGAAGGGAAGGGAAGGGAAGGGAAGGGAAGGGAAGGGAAGGGAAGGGAAGGGAAGGGAAGGGAAGGGAAGGGAAGGGAAGGGAAGGGAAGGGAAGGGAAGGGAAGGGAAGGGAAGGGTCGGAAGATTACTGGAGACAACTCTTTAGAGATGTAAATCAACACACTGATTTACATCTGACAATGTAGTGGATAAACTTGTGAATAAATGTGAAGATGTGTAGACAGGCTTGACTGGAAATATGAAGGTTTTTTTGGATGTCATGGGATACGCACATTATAAAGGCAAGTTCAGACCTAAGCAATTTTGAAGATCCTAATAGACAGGAGCTCTGTGTTTTTATATTAAACAGTTGACCAGCTAGTACCAGATCCTAGTTATGGCATATAAGTTAAGCTCAGGCTTCTAGTAGAATGAGTTAAAAAATATGTAAAAATACTGTGTTATGGTGTTACTGAAAGCAAAGAAGAATAATACAGGAATGCAGTCTGAAGTTTGGATTGGCACAATTCTGTGGAAAAAGATGATCGAATATTTAAAGCTCTGCAAACTGCTCAGCACATAATTCATAATGTTGTGGTATTTGCCTGGCTTAATACTTAAACACATATTTAGGATCTTATTTAAATGAAATCACTGAGTGTTGTCTGCCTTTTTGCCAAATTAGGCCAAAAAGCCAATAGTAGCATGATATCCACGTTTGACTTGGAACTGTGTGAAGCTTTGGTTTTTTAGGTTTGGATGGGCTCTGAATATCAACATCCAATATGAAGGAATACCCCTGTTATTTCTTAGAACACCCTCTCAGAGCAAAAATACAGAAAAAGTTGGTCTTGAGGACCACTGCAAAGCAAATTGCAGCTTGGTATATAGTTTTATTTAATGCAGAGAGAATACATAGTCTGAGAATATATCCTTAGAAATAAAAATAATTATAGTAATGATGATAGAGAGATCAGAAGTGTGCAGTGTGTGTATGCAGGGAATCAGATAAGTAGAAGGATTCAGGCAGGTTCTGCAACTGACAAGAGCAAGCCTGGACTAGGTCTATAGAAAAGAAATTGAATTATTGAAACTGCAGAGACAATTTAGACTGACTACCAGTGGCTTTGAGACAAAGATTTTCCATATGTAAGTGAGTGGCAACAATCAGAGAGGTAAAATATACATTGAAAATTGAGCTTTACTATTCATCACATAAGAAGAGGAACATGCTTTCAGACTGAACGGAAATATTTGATGATATTCCAGTTTGAGAAACAGGAAGGTACCATGATAAAGGAATATAAAAAAAAGAGATGTCAGACCAGAGCTCCTGTATTTTCACAAGGTCATTTCATTTGAGCAAAGCTAGGAAAATTCAAAACTGATAAAACTAAAGAATATATATATATTTCACTCAATCAGTACTTAGGTAGTGGAATGCATTGCTGTTGACTGAGAGAACAGAAACTTTGCAGGATTTAGAACATAGTAATTGGGTAAAAAGTATAGCTAGACTAATATTTTGGAAATATCATGCTTCTGAGCACAAGTCCATCTCCAAATAATAATGAGAAAAAAGAAGCAATTTTGTTGAAAGACACCAGAAGTAAACTGCCACATGTGTCTAATAGTTGGGAATTAAGTATCTTTCCATGATGAAACAACATATTATAAGTGGTGGGATTCCTGTCCTTCGCACAGCAATTTTTGAGTCCATCTGTGTTGCTTTTTGGTTCTCCTTTACTGCTGACATGATTGAATTTGAATTTTCTTCTCTCCAAACGTACGAGTGAATATATTTTCAGGAATACTGAGGGAACTGAGAAAAGAATACACACATGGAAATCACAAAAAGTAATTGCATGTAAGTGTCTCTTTTTGGAGAGCTAGCTTAATTGGAAGTTGGATATGGTCTTTTTGGTACAGTCCCAAGGGAGATACAATATATAAATTGACATGCTGACCAATAGTTCAGAACTTTAAAGAACAAATCCTCTTTTTCTAAACCTAGAAAAGGAAACAAGTAATCTACTGTTGGCCTACACTAAGAAAAACAAATGACAGCGGTCTATGTCAAATCAGACATAATTTCTTGGGAATGTCATTCAGCTCTCCCAGCATTAGTCAGTAATACTCACCAATAATCTCACTTTTCTTCAATTTCCTTCCAGTGGTTTTCCAGGTAAAAGTATAAAGGAACTCTTGCATCAAGTTCTAAACTGAGATCATTGGAAAGGTGTAACAGATTTAAATACTTTAATATTAGAGACTTAATGAGCACTCACATTTATAGAACAAATCCCATTGGAAATTGATGTTATTTGTCCATACCTAAGGTTCATTTGAAAGTTTTTCTGGAAATGTATTCCCTTGATGACACTAGCATGTGAACAAATATTTTCTCTGTAAATGTAGTCATTGCAGTTTGTAAATTGATGGAAGATAGAAATAATTACTGTTTACTGTTTCAAGTAGAAAGTGTACATAGGTTTGTTAGTTGAAGGGTATTTTACAAGCTCCAGGTGCTCTATAGAATCACCTGAGTTATAATTGCAGATATTAGAAATGGAAAATATTAAGAAAATTAAACAGTTAATAAATCAAAGGAGCAAACCAACACTCCTCAAACTGCCCAGGAGACCTTACTAAATATTTTTTCCCCACACCCAGGAAGTCAAGCTGTTTATAGATAATGAATATGACATTAACTGCTTTTACACCTACTAAATTAATCTAAATTATAATCCATTTTATGGTAAGGGGGAAGAAATAGGTTTCATTATTTGGTCTTGCAACATAACTGGGAACATAATTATGCACATTTTTTTATAGTCCTACTGACTTACGTGACACTACAGCTGATGTCTAAAGCTGATTAGAATATAACTTCCAGTATTTAAGAAAAATATTCGAGATAGTCAAAATAAGAAACAGAATAATAATTTCCATCTGATGGTATTTTTATGCTGAAAGTATACTTCCAAAATTGTACATCTGATCTATTTTATATTTTCAGATATTTTAAAGCCTTTTCCCCCATAGAAACATCAAGCTAAACATTTGTATGTGGCATGTCACAACAAGGAACTGACAGCTCAGCACACATGCTTTCTGTACTTAAAGCAACATTTCCATGAATATCAAACATTCTTTAGAATAGTTGTAATATTCAGAGTACTTCATTGTTCAGTTAGCTTGGTTTATCATGAGATTCTACTTTTCAGTGGATTAAGATTAAACACCATTAAATTGTTTGAAAACAATTGCATAGAAAAAGGCAAATGGGGTAAGGTTGCTGTTCTAGTTTATCTTTTATAAGATACTGACATAGGAAAGACATGTGACAAGTTCCCCAACTGACGGAAACTCTTAGGTGGTGCTTTCATCATATTAAACAACAGAGCATTGATTGCAAGACAGGGAACAGAGGAAATCAGGTTTATTGTGATTTTTATATTTTAAAATGAGTCCAATTACTAAGCTTGCACTGGCTACCCATAATAGCCTGAAATGTGCCTTGAGTGTGTGCCTGGCCCTTATGCAAGCATGGTATGATGACTAAATGTACATTATATATCACCTGGTTTGTCTATTCCTCATGTCCCATGGCTCTATCAACCACAGACATATGTAGCTGCTCTCACAGTTTATCACTACCTCTTTTTGGAAAGGCCTGTTGCTGGTCATTTGTATTAAGAGCTCTTAGATCTTGCGCAGTGTAATCTTTCCATCTTTCCTGATTGGTCACAAAGCTGAACTTCATAAAAGTAGCCTTACGAGAGATTTTTTGTGCAGTCTGCCTTCCATCACCTAACCGAATATCTTACGCATTTAAATCTTTGGGATTTTTTTTAATATTTATGATACAGTGTTAGCATTATATTTGGCTGAATGCCCAAAGGGAAGTACTTGATCTAGTGTGTATTTTATTCCCTTCCTGTCTGTTCTATCTTAGGAGTAAGCTGATATAACAGTTGGAGTTTTATAGACCGTAATGAAGAAAGAGATGCCACAATTATGCTTATGTTCCATATTGTCACTCTGTTTAAAGATTGGCCATAATATTAGCTCTTTCTATTTCTTTGGGTTTTTTTCAAACCTCTTAACCAACAGGATAATTTGGTAACATCTTTGTCTTAGTGTATCCCCACCTGTTTTTAATTCATTAGAGGGAACACTGCCAACACCTTCTGCTTTGCTGTTTCTGAATGTTCGTATTGCTCCTTGATTTTTCTCTTTTTAATTGAGTTCTGTCACAAGTGAGCCAGCTGTCTGAAAAGGTGTTTGTTTGTTAGTCACTTCTACCGTGATTCCATTTAAAGAAATGTATCAGGTATCTATGTTTCCAAGTATGAGTTTTCAGATTTCTCAGGCAGAATATAGGTATAAAACTGAATGGGCCTAAGGGATTGAAATGAGAGACAAAACCTACAATTGCAGAGACTGTTATGGCAGGGGGAATGGCAGTAGTTTCCTAGAGATTCCCAGATTTCCACCACTTCTGGAAGTTAAGTTGCCGTGCATGCTTCCTGACTAGACAACCAACTTTTTGTTACGGAGCTCTAGTTCTTTGAGTTCTACAGATGCCTGTGCCATGCAGCGTATGAGATGCCTTGTATGTTCTGCTTCGTCTTCTCTGATCCTTTTAAAATCTGAAAATTACCATGAAGGTTAAACAACTTCCCATAACATTGGTTTTGAAGTGAAAACCTTTCCTCTTTTTGTCATTTTGTGGATAGGAGGAAGATAAACAATAACTTTCTCTTTGTACATGCACCCTGATAGTACATATTTCCTGTTACTAGTTGTGTTTTTCAAAATGAGAATATAACATCTGTTGACTAAACTCCGATATGAAAATTGAGGCTTCTATATGGGCTGGTCAATGGTAAAAACAAAAAAGTGAGTCAGTAAGCACTAACACTTAAAAAAAAAAAAAGAATATCCTTTCTTGTTTCCTGAGGCCAGGATTCCAGTTTACTGCAGCAACACACAACTGGCTAACTTCCTAGCAGAAAATTCCAACGTAGCTAATATTTATTACATTTCTTGACATTTCAAGGATATAGTTAAAAGGGGGAGTCTGAGAACATTTCTCCATCCTGGTTCGGGGTATGTGTGCCCTGGCCAATTTCTGACAGTATATTGAACTGAGACTTCGGTGCTTGGGTTGTCCTCTCCCTCTCTTCCTATACTTTGTTTTCCACTGGGAGGCAATTCAGGGTTGTAGATACACCAGGTATCACTGTGTGTTGCACTACCTTCCAGACCTGGAGTGAATTTTCAACAGATCACGGAGAACAGCTGCCACAGAGTTTTTGAAACAGCCAGCATCCCTCATGAAAAATGGTGTATTCCATACGCATTTTCTGCACTCCATTGTTTAAATAGGGTAATTACCCTTAATAGCAGTCAAATAACCAAGTAACATATATTTTGGCAAACATATTTATAAATGCAGGTTGAGACATTTTAAAAGGACCCAAAGAAGTTAGTCATTTCCTGCAATGAAATAACATATGATTACCTTATTTACTTACAAAAGTCCCATTCCTAAAATTTATTTTATGATATGAAGAAACAAAAATTCCATGCTGTTTCTTCCTGTTTATGTAAAGGATCAGTGAAATTTTGTATGAAATTATTTTAATGTTCTCCTGTATGACATGTAAATTTTAATATCAATTATTTGTTATGTGATGAGTTCTTTTTAACGTGCATGCATCAATTTTTATGTATGAAAATAGTATCTAGCTACAAGAATGGCATTCATAAGCAAAAATGCTCAAATCTAAAGCATATCTTTTTGGAGCTTGTGTTTTCATTTCAGGTGCTAATGGCTAGAAGGCTGAGTACTAGCATGGTGTGTAAAGAAGTTTCTTTAGAGCATGCTGAAGAACTGTGAAAGGTTTTAAAAAACAATAAAATGACAGATTACTTATTTTTTATTTATTTGTCTATAACTCATTAGGCATTGAAAAGTGTTATTATTCAAAATGTTAAGTTAATATAACCTGGATATTTACTGTAAAAAATCTATACTTTATAGAGCATCAACATCAAGCCTGTTCAGATTTTAAATGTATGTGGTTACCTACTGGCAAATTTTTTAGTGTCTGGAGGAATTTTACCTAAATAGTCACAAAAAATAAATAATAAGAATCACATTTATGGAAAGAAATAAGACTTGATATATACATTTTTTTGGACACATTAGCCGACATTGCATAAGGTTAAATAATTTTCTTAGAAAAAAATCCTGAGATCTTTTCAGGAGAAAAAGAGATAATGCGCATGGTATTAAATTTTGGATGATTCTGATAAGTCATTTTTAATGAAGTTCTGAAATAAATTTAATCAACAAGAAAGGGAGGAAGCTTACACGAATTAGTTTTCTTTTAAATTCAGATGATTGATTTAAGTACTGTCACAGCAAAACCATTATTCCGTCACACAGAATGATATTTTGTCTCTGATTCCATTTGTGAGGTAGTGAACAACAGTGGGAGCTGTATCAGTGGTCTATACATATGACTGTCACTCGATCAGCTGTTTAAACCAAACTGTAATTTTTTAGTTACTTATGTACCCTTTAATCTTCCACTACTACAATGTAAAAAGATGCAGATGTAAGAGCTTTTGTTATAAATGGCAGAACTCCACATTGTTAGATAACCAGTTCTTTTTCTCCCCACCTTCAGAATGTCAAAAAAAAGCTGAAGCAAAAATGAAACTTTCAGCTAAGTTGTGCTGGTTGTGTGATTTATAAACTCATTTAACAAGTATGATTTAGTTGTATCTGCTGAAAGATCCCCACCCTAGCCCAAAGACATTACTGTCAGCTTAAAACTCTGGCAGTATATAAACTACATGGATATAGTCACAACTTGTTGTCCCAGACCTTATTAATCCTCAAGCTATTCGAATTTAAAAGCTGCTTTTGACATGGAATTCGCTGTAAATCTGCACTCCCTGAATTTCCACTGACACTTCAGGGTGACATTTTGATTTTTTATTTTAAGGAAGTCTCTCTGTTCTTGCTTAATCTCATTACCTGTTATGCAGGCATTATTTTGTCTCATACCAAATATGTAGCTTACTACAAATAATTGTAGTCATTGTTCTACCAAAGCCATCATCCATAAGGGATTTTCCTAGTGAATCAATATCAAAATATAGACAAGATTACCACAATTTTAGAGCTGGCATCTTGAAAGCCTCAGGGGTCTTTTGTATTAAGCTGCTTTGTTTTGCAAAGCTACCAGCATGAAGTTATGAATGACATTAGCAATATGTATGCCTTGCAAAATAAAAAATCACTTGATCGTTTTCAGAGTAAACTTGTTGCATTGCAGCAGATACTGGCTTCTTTCTTTCTTTCTTACTGCACATTTGCTTTTTTATTTACTGGCATTATATTCCAGAAGAAAAAGAAGACAATTCAAAACCACTTAAGAAATAAAACTTATCTTGCCTCAGAAACAATAGAAAATACCACGCTTCAGAAACAACCCTTTAAGCACTCTACCTCCCCCCTCCGCCCTCAGCAATGTATGTATGGATACACATATCTTTAAAGATATCATTAATCCAAATTTCTTCAACGAGCCTATTTCGTAATTAACTTTTTTTTTAAGAGTTTTACTGGATTGGAGCCACAGAATGATAATACAATATTTCCTTCAATGGAAACAGATACTTGCTTTTATAACTGGAATGCACAGTGGACCAAAAAGTGCTTTATTTTTTATATTTCCTGATCCGTAGTTGGCATGCAGTGTTATATACAACTGTGAAACACAGGTGCTAAACAGTTAAACATGATGAAACACAGTTAGAAGAAAAAGGTTAAAAATGGGCCAACAGATGTGTCAGAGACCAGTTACAGAAGATACTGACACGATTGATTTCTGATGCATAAAGCGATATGACAGCTTGGGCTGCCAACCTGCAGCTGCCAGGTAAGACATTCAAGTGCAGTTCTGAGGTTAGGACTATGTCATGCAACTCAGAGGAGTATTTGGTAGGCATCAAGGTTTTTAGAAGATCCCTTCTACATTGCCAGAATTCCTCTTTCTTCAGGTTGCTGCCATGTGAAGTGTAGCTTTCAGTCATACGAAGACTTCAGTTTGAGCCCCAATGGTCAGGCCCCTCTACCACAAGAGATGACAGCATATGAAAACCGAGTGGTGAAGTGATGCCAAGTCAATTGTTTCTCAAATAATACCCAGTCCCCTGTCTATATTGTATTTGTTTTATTCCAACTATCACTCAGAACCGGTAAATGATATTACATCTGCTCTTGCAATAGAGACAAATGGATTACCACACAGGAAGGTGTGCAGCTATCTAACAGGGACAATGTGATTACTGGTAATGTAATGATTCACGTGCTATCCTTCAGCAGCTGCTTTGCAGAAAACAAAATCAAAATATGCCATGGTTGTTCATAAGCGAAGCATAGAGAATAAGGAAGTAAATTTTTCAGCGTTAGATTTTGTAAGAACTCACTAAATTGTGAGAAGACTAAATTAGTTATAGTGCTTGCGTATTCAGAAGATGTGCAAGAATGACAGCCAAGGAAGAAGAAAAAGAAAGATCATTAATTTTATAGCCAACCATTGCAATTCTCTTCTAAAGAAGGAAGAAACCAAATAAATATAGACTGCCTTTGCCAGAAGAAATAATCACTCTTCCTCCAGCTATACAAATATCGTGCAGTGACTGAGCCAGCAAGAACATCTTCTCAGCAATCCAAATGTTTCCTTTACACCCACAAAGAAGTTCTAGTGCTGCAGAGTCTGTAGTGTCCACTAGACTGAAAAGGGTGAGTCTGACATCTCTCCCTGGCCTCTGTGCACTGTGCAGAAGTGCATGTGCAACTGCTTAATAGGCTCAGTATTTCAGGGATAAAGGCATTTTGAATTCAGATACACAGGCATTGGGCTTGGTTGTCATGGTATTCTCAGCCACTGACCAAAATCCTCCTTTGTCTCATTCTTCCAAAAGTGAACATAACTTTGTAAAGGTTTCAAAATCCTCTACAATAAAAAATTACAATATTTACAAAGTATTTACAAAATTAAATATGTGTTTACATTCATTTCATATAAAGAATAGATGCTAAAGTCCTTAAAAGCCTACCCTATTTTATGTTTATATTTGATCACTCTGTGAATTAAATATGCTTATGTTTTGTCTCCAAGAAAATGAATGGAGATAGTTTTGAGCTATATATTCTGGATCTGAAAATTTATATGTCTAGCTTTGATGAAAAGACTGTCTAGCTGTTCTGCCACATATCAAAAGCAGCTAGCTATTAACATTTCAAACTTCTGTGTAGCTAATCTTTCTTCAGAAGTCATTCGAGATTAACAAATAAAAAAGCCTGGTTTAAAATTATCTAAGACTATGTCATTAACTTGCAGGACTTGAAACTTGGTGAGAGCCAGCTTTTTCAAAGTTGATCTTTTAATAAATATAATTATTTTCCTAGCAATAAAATTACAAAAATTTTTTAGAGAATTACTTAGCAACAACATTGGAAATTAAAATTCCCTGAAAGATATTTCTAAAATAAAATCCCAGTTTTACTTTACAGCATGGATAATTGGGGCATATGTAATACAACTGAGCAGCTGTTGGTGAAAAGCAGCATGTTTTAGTTTCTGGAAAGTGAGTCTGGGATGCAGAGGCTTGAAGTAATAGCTTGGCTGTTCTGAAGGTAATGGCAAAATTCTTTCTGGATTCAGTAAAGGTTTTAGCATTACCTTATGCTGAAATCTTCCTGAGGTTCGTTGGACCCCTGCACTGTAATCAGATGCCCTGTCCATGAGGCAGACACGAAAATATATTTTTTGCAGGGAGACACTTGCTTTTCAGTTGAAAATCATTATGCAAATGTACAGTAACAATTAATAAGAGTTTAATTGCAAACAGATTCAATATACCTATGAACTAGACTGTCATAGATTTCACACAGAATTTTCTCAGCAAATCCAAAATAATTCCTGGAACGCTGCATCAACCCTGGAGAATCTGTGGGTGCAAAATACTGCGAGGGAGAAGCAGATGTACCCTCTGAATCTGCTATAGCTGCATGCATCTCAGCAAGCATGCTGAAGGAGGAAAGTGTCACTGACTCACTAGTGAAAAGCACCATCCCACGCCATTAGCGCTCTGCAAGGATGTGTAGCGTGCCACCTCTGGAGACGCATGCTTTGTGCAATATCTGACACACAGACTGAGAAAAAGCCATGCAAGTAATACATTCTGATATTCTATGTGATGCACGGTTTTGTTCCTTTGTTGGTCTGCTGTTTGAAAATAATGTCTCATCAAGGGGAGAGGAAGTGGAGACAGTGGTAGCAACTTGGGGGAGGGAGGTGGGATGGCTTCTACTCTTAGAAGCTGCCGAGCACGTTGGAGAGAGGGATTGCTCCTAACCTGCAAGGTGGCCAGGCGAGTGAGGAGACACTGGACCTTCAGACAGGAAAGAGTCGGCAGCATCATATTTCCGAAAGGATGGAGAAGAAAACTTGGGAATCACGTGGGAGTTAACAGAGTTTTCTGCAAACTAGTAGGACATTGAGTTGTCTGAAAGTAAGCCTGGATGAAAGGATATGTTTCAAAATGACACAGTTGAGAGAATAAAATTGGTTTATGATCCCTTTTCATTTCTATTCAGTTTACCTAAGAATTTTTAATTTTCTGTTTTGAAGAAAGTTATTTTTTCCAGTTTATGTCCTAATAAAACTTGTGTTGGTTTGTTTGTTTGTTTGTTTGTTGGGGTTTTTTTTTAGTTTTTCTACCTTGGGAAGTTCAGAAATAAGGAAAAGAACTAAGCAGCTTTCAAGCTCTTGCTAATTCTGGGTCCCAGAATTATCTTCTAGTTGAAGATAATTCTAGTGAATTTTTATATTTTTAGTAGTTCAAACAGAACTATCCAATGTCTTTTGAATTTTAAGATCAAGCTACCATTTGTCAGTGAATGTGAAATACTGAATATGAAAAATCCTGAAAAGTCTGGTGGTTTTAGTTCCTTAACAATTGAAAAATCAGATTTGAAAAGCTGTCATGTATTATAAAAAAAATTTGCACAGTTTTAATTTTTTTAACTGACTCTGATTTTCATAATAATGGCTCAGTCAGATTCTTAACTTGTTCTGCTCTTCTTTTCCACGTAAATTTAGATGATATCCAGCATGAATAAAGGTAGGTGAAATATGGCATCTGGTGACTATTTATAGGACTTGCTTGCTTTTACTGTTACAAATATTCTGAGCTCCTTGTTACAGGAGGAGCTTTCTTTCCTTAAATACAGAACACTGTTTTTCTTTTTTTATTTATAATCTTTTAAAATGGTGTATGATTAATTTCTTCTATTTTATCTTCTTCCCTTAGATTATTCAGCATGTAACTATCTTACCTCTTTTTTTAATGTGTTCTGTTAATTTAGTCAGTTTTCCATAAAAGCGAATTTGTGGATGCCTACATGTGCTTTTCTTAGGCACTCAAGCTACCTAAAACTTGAAACTCTAGATTAGAGCCACATCCTTTGCTGGTTTGCTTGGAGATACACATTTCAAACTAAAACACCAGACCTTTCAAGAGATCAGCTTCATGGATTTCTATTCTGCCACGCTCAGGTCTGAGCCATAACTGTAAGTTAAATTTGTAGTTTAATTCCCCGCTGCATTTCACTGCCTGAGATGCATAGAGCTTTTGTCATGACTAAACTGAAGAAAAAGACTGAGGTAATCTTCAGCTTAGCTATTCTAATTCTTAGTTAAGGTAAATGTTCAAATGAGGGGTATGAATTTGTTTTCTGTCATATACAAGAAAAACATCCAGAGCGGTCCAGCCTTACTGTGCTACACACAAGGGAAGAACTGCTGGTAAAATACGTGGTGTCCATTTCTCTTACGACTCAAAGTATTCACAGACACATTATAAAACTCACATGGCATTATAAAATTTTCTTATTTAGGAAGAGAATTTTCTTTCCCCTGCTATGGTTCATAACAAATCTTTCCGCTCTTTATTAAGTCATTTATGCCTTTTTTTTAGTAAGCTATTTCTTATGCCTTTCTTCAAAGATTAAGCTTATTTCACAAAAGAAAATGGACTACATCATCTTGTGCTGATCAACAGGATATCCTGTTTTCTGGAGCGAAAGGTCACAGACTCTTGAACAGCTTTCACCTGGCAGTATGAAATTATATTATCCTGATAATGCAGCACTTCATATTACCACTGCCTGGCAGGATGGTAACAAGTAACCAAGGCTCTACAGTAAAAGCTCATGTAAGATTTTTCCTTTGAATATTTGAGGAGATAGGCAATTTTCTAAAGTACCATATTAATATTTATTTTTACTGTTGGGAAATATATTAACATTTTGGTAGGCAATTTAGCTGCTATGCTGTGTGCGGAAGCAAGTATTTATTGTAGTTGCTGTGTATCCAATAACTGGAATTTTTGACAGCACCAATTTGTTCTTGTTTTTTACTGCTTCCAAGTCTGTTTATTCTTGTTATGTTTCTTTAAATCAGTAACAAATCCCCTGCCATTTTAAGACTTTTCATTCAGTGAGGTAAACATGAATGAAGTATGACGTGCAATGAAACTAGCAAATGTATTTGAGTTTTTTAGTGTTTCAGTAAGGATTTGAGCAGAACTCAAATTGCAGAAGGCATCTACAAACCTCAACATGACACAGACACTGTTATTTTCATCTGTGTGAGAACGTGACAGTCTACTCTTTAGAAAAACTTCAGGTTTCAGTACAGCCTGGTCAAGCACAATAAAAAATATTTTCAAAACTTGAAGTAAAAATCTGAAAATATTAATTCTACAGGCTTACTAGAAAGGGAGGGGATGCCATCCTTCCTATGGTTTTAAATATGTTCTTACCCATCTTTCCTTTATATCAATAAGATGATGAAGGCATTTACCATAATTGCTCTGTAAATGATGAGAAAGACACGTATGGGAGTCTTAAAACAATGGAGAAATACCTGGTGGAGGAAATTGAAGGTGTAGTTGGAACTGGTATCTAAAACTGTAAAATGAGGAGCCTGCAGGCCTTCTTTTTTTGTGATTTTAAACACAGCTGGACAAATATTGAAAATATGCCTTATGTGAGTAAATACATATGTGAAGTCTTTTTTTAATCCCCAAATCTTTGCAAAACACATCACATAATAGTGATGTACTGACAGTCTTTTGATATAAACTTGTTAGGCATTTAAGTCCTGAAAATGGACATTATTAAACTTGCAATCATTGCGACCAGCTATCACAAGAAACCATTATAAAATAGAAAAGGATTAATGTTTCAAAACAGTTTTGAGGATCAAATAGTGGAACAATTCTTTACTCTAGACTAGCTGAGAGGACCAAAGCAAAGATGAGAAACATGGGCATTTTCTGGATGGCAAGAAGGAGACTTGTGGATCAATGTGTAGTCAGGACTCCACAAACATAACGCTGTAGTCATCTTTGTTTCCAGGAGAAGAATAAGGAGAATGTTAACATAGAGAAAATGTCTTCCTCAAAATGGACATGACAGACCTTTTCACAGACCTTGAATTTACCAGAATCCAGAGTAGGGCCTTTTGTGCACTGTGGGGTTATGTGTCAAATACATGTTAGTCATGTGATGGAGAAGAGTATGGAATGCAATCCATCCTGTGGTGGATGTACCTTTTGGTGTGGTCTGTGCTGCTTTTGCAAATGTGGGTGTTGTGTAGCACACTAGCTTCATAAACCTTCAAGCCAGACCTATCCAGTAAGTGTATCACAGGAGCTGAATGCATGGCTATGAATGGAAAAGACGGGCACTGCAGAGCTGCCAATACTTGGTGGCCAGGGACAATAGGTGAGGGGTGGAATGAGCAGGTACTGCATTAAGTGTGTGAGACTTCTGATGTCTATCCTAAAAAAAGGACTTTGAGTCCAGGGACATGTCTACAAAAAAACAGTCTCACACGTAAGCTTGGGTCTAACCATAGGGAAAATAGGCAGCTGTCCTAATAGATGAGGAATGGTAGGAAATTACAAAATGACCACAGACCTCCTATCTACTTTACCGGTTCCTGAGCCCGGGAAAAATAACGTTATGGAAGTGACCACTGGTGTTTCTTCCTCAGAAAGAAGTGGAGTGAGTATAGCAGAAGTCGCTGCTGTTATAAGGGCAAGGGGTATAGGGGTAGCTAGCATCTCCTTCTAGCAGTTACCTTAGCAAACCCACCTGCCAATCCTGTGCTTGCTGAGGGTCAGGGCTCTGCCTCAGGTCTATGCCTCTTTCTTCTCCTCCTCACCACTAGCTTCACCTTGACCCTCAATAATTTTAAATTTTTCCTTTAAAAAAACCAAAAACACACAGGAATACCACATGTTATATAGTGACAGTCAATTAAAATATACTTGACAGATATTTGAGTCTCACATATATACTGTACCCACTTATCACGGCAAAACACCATACAAAGGAAAAACAATGGTAAACAGCTACAAGCGACTAGTGATGAGAAACACAGATGAGAAACAAAATGGCCTGACCGGGAACCACTTTTCATGAAAGGCAGCTGTTTTCACACCCCTGAGAAGATCCAACCTGGCCCCAGCATATCCGCTCCCTCTGCGAGTGAGACCCTGTGCAGAAGTTCTGTCGCTCAGGGGCAGGGCAGTACATGGGCAGAGGAACCATGCAGTTGCCTGCCCCCACGTATATTCAGCTATAGTCATAGCCACCTACTGAGCAGTCACGGCATCTGTGTTTCCTGCCAAGAATTTTGGATTTGCTAATAAAAAGACTATGGTCATTTGTACTATTGCAGTGTTCAGTGAGTGATTAGCTTATTCTGTTTCGCATTTTTCTTTAGCATGAATAATTCTTCTACCCTTTTTGGTAATGATCTGAGAATAACGAATAATTTCAAAAAGAACTTTAGTTTTTTCTTGTCTAAGTAAATAAAAAGGTAAGCAGAGGAAGCAAGCCACATTAGCCTGAGTGAAAGGAAAAGTAGTTCAGATGTTTGAAGGGGAGCTCTCTTTTCACTTGCAGTGGAAAATTCAGTCTGCCGTTTAATAAGGTTGGGGTTTCACACTTTGGGTACATGTAGAAATTGTCACGTGTGGTATAATTTCTAAATGTGCCTCCACTAAAACTTTCCCAGGTGGGGATTAAGGGAGTGCAATTTGTCAGTGAACCAGAAATCAGTGCAGGGGTTGTGGTTCAAGCTGATAAGGCCTTGGAGGAAATTCCCTCCTACTGTTAGGAAAACTGGAAAGCGGAAACCTGAAGTATGACTGCTTTAGCTGATAAGAGAAAAATAAAATTATCTTGAGCTAAGGAGGGTTTTTTTTTTACTTGCTCTATTAGATTTATCAAGAGGAAAATATTGATACAATTTATCATTAAGCTGAAAGTTAAGTATACGCAAAACTTCTTTTGTTCATGCCAGGTATATTAATTGACTTAGATTATAAAGAATGATGTGACTAAATTGGTAAGTGGTGTAAGCTGAGGTAGCATGAGTAAGTTTTCAGTTTCCTTGTCATTCCTTTTAGGTTTCTACTTAAAATGACTGCAAATTGCACAACTGATGTTAATATGACCCCTCATCTGAAATAGAATTATTAAACACCTTGACTTTATCAGCTGTGCTGTAGGTTGCAGTGTTTGGAAGACATGGTGGAAGAGTTTTAATCAAAATGAGTAACAGCATTCTCTTCAATTTCTGTAGTCTTATTATCCAATTTTCACTTATTTCATACCTTTGTAATGCCTGCTAAAGCACTGAGGTAAACACTGTCTTTGACTGTAAAGCTTATGTTACTGGGTGCATATGCTCACATAAATTACGTGAAGGAGGGTAGAAGCTGAGACTCCTGTTTGCTATTATGAAAACTCCTGACTGGAATTTTTAGGGGACATGGTGGCGTTGGGTTAATGGTTGGACTTGATGATCTTGAAGGTCCTTTCCAATCTTAGTGATTTTGTGATTCTGTGACTGCTTTCATATTTAAATGTGTGATAGTTTTATAAACATACAAAAATTCTGGTTGTTGCTTTAAAATTGTCACTTGGCACACTGCTGCATCATGAAATACCTTTTCATTTGTCTATGCATCGTAAGTTGGGAGGTTGGGACAGCCATAGTCATTTGTACTTGTTCACCCATCTAAGTGAATTGCCTTGGGCAATGGGTTTGCTCAGCCTGGGAGATGAAATTTCTTCCTTTTCTCTGAAATGAGAGAGGAGATGGAGACTGAAGTGCCCAGGGTAAGACAGAGATCTTGCCATAGATGACACAGGATTACCGGTAATAAGGGTAGATGTGCAGGGAGGGGAAGGGGGAAGCAAAGACACTGAAAAGAAAGACAATATGCTTTAACAGCAGAACTAATCAAAAGCAGAAAGGGCAAACCATGCTCATCATCTGTATGTGAAAACAGGAAGATCTGGTGAGCTCTTAGTGAGAAGAAGGCTAGAACACAAACTAGGTTCAAATATATTTGATTTTCATATTTAATTGTATTTTATATGTTTTGTATTTCATTCAAATAGCAATAATTTTTTCAGTTCTGTTTTTCAGGCATGAACCTTCAAAAGAATTTAATTTTAAATCAAAAGACTCACACCTTCAGTGGTATTTTAGAAAGACTATATTTAAGCTTTGGGCGGAGAAAGGTGGAGAATATGACTGAAGAGTCAGTACTGAATGGAAACAAGTGCCTGGAGCATGGGTACGAGATTTCAAGACAAAATGTAGGCGAAGAGTTTTAATCTCAGGTATGTGCCTCTGGCTGTGTCTCAGGTATGAGGACAGAATGCTGCTGGGCCTCTGTGCGGAGCTTGAGTATTCACACAGCCTGAGCCCCTGGCAAATGTTTATTTGGTGGCCAAGGTTAGATTGGACTCTGCAATGGACTGCTGCACTTTGGTACCTGCAATCAATTAAAAGTCAGGGCACTCCTTAGCCATTAGGAAGCAATGTTGATAATGGGGTCAGTTGTTTTGATTCAACCTGCTCATTTAGAAATAAAGAACATGAGGACTAGTTAAATTAACACAGATAGCCTCAAACAACAAGAACTGTTTGCTCACAGCTCTTCTAGACAACCCTTGACACAAGATTTTTTTCTCAGAGCCATTCTTGGTTCTCTCTAAGTCACTGTGTGAAGCTTCCACGACCTTTCTGTCACTGCCCATAGTGTCTGCAAATGTTTCTCTCTCTCAGGCATACTGGAGCAATATTTAGTGAAATCTCACTGCTGACAGCCCCACAGTGGCCTCAATACAGGGCTTTTTGATTTGGATGGTGACTGGTACTTTTGCTTTGGCTGAGGAATCTTTTTTGGAACGACATGTTCCTGGTACAACTGTTTCACTCAGAGCAATTTTTTTAGTCTGTCAACTTAAAGGCATTTTGGCTAATACATATCAGCCTTTCTGGGCTATCCTACAAAATAAAAATGAAAACTGTCCCTAAATACTCCATTAAAAAAAAGAAAAAAGAGAAGAAAAAAGGAACATTTTGTAATGTTTTGGTTTAAGAAAATTTTTTACTTAGTATAGTGTTTCTGTAAGGTCATATCCTACCTTGCTGTGTGCTGCTCCTTATATGTGTAATGCAGGTTGGAATGTAAACTTTCTTCCTCATTCACAAAATTTGCATGGCCTTTCAAGTGAATATAATGCAGGACGTGCTGCTAACTACTAAGGAGGCAGTATTCTATATGCATTTAAACTTAAAACATATATAAAAAAGTGGTAGATAAAAATTCTAAATATATAGATCCATATATTTTTGGGAAAAATGTAATTTGAAAATTAATTTTTTCCTCCAAAAGCTCTTGCCAATAAAATAAGTACATAGAGTCTGAAAGACAAAACACCATTAGCTTTTGATTAAGGATGATCTTGTGTATGTGCAGGTTGTTGCCACAGGGGTAGTCCTACTTTCTCACTTTCAGTTTTTTTCCTTTGCTCTAGATCTGGGAACTGTGGCTTCTCTGTGAGTTAGTTCAACGAGCTGAGCACATGGAAAACGAGCCCACCAAAAAAAAAAAAAAACATTAAAAAATATTAGAGGTGTTTCCATTGGATTGACTTGACAAAATGGATAAACTGGAAAAGAACATCCTGCCACCACTGATAACTGACTCAAAAACCCTCATGTGTGGGACTGAGATAGACCCCATTTCAGTCATGCATCAAAGCTGCTTCCATAAGGAAAAAAATATGGGTCGTTGCCATAGAAGACTCCCTTCTGAAGGGAACAGAAGTCCCAATATGCAGAATGGACCCACTGCTGCCTCTCTGGGTCAGATGTGAAGAGAAAGCTTCCTACCCTGGTACAGCCCTCAGGTTATTATCCATTATTGATTTTTCATATAGGCAGTGACAAAGTTCCAACAAGAAGTCCAAGGGTGATCAAGAAAGACTTCAGGGCCTTGGAACGACTGGTTAAGGGACCGGGAGCACAAGTAGTGTACTCCTCTATCCTTCTAGTTACAGGGAATGATGAGGAAAGAAACAGGAAGAGGCAGCAGATCAATACCTGGCTCCAAGCCTCCATCCTTTACTGGATGTGGGGGGAAACATAGTGACAAAGTATAAGGAAAATGTTGAGGTACTTAATACCTTCTTTGCCTCAGTCTTCAATGGCAAGACCGGTTGTTCTCTGGGTACGCAGCCCCCTGAGCTGGAAATCAGGGACAGCGAGCAGAATGAAGCCCCTGTAATCCAAGGGGAAATGGTTAGTTATCTGATATACCACTTAGACACACACAGGTCTATGGGGCCAGATGGGTTCCACCCAAGGGTACTGAGGGAGCTGGCAGAAGTGCTCACCAGGTCACTCTAAATCATTTATCAGCAGTTCTGGCTAACCAGGTAGGTCCCAGTTGACTGGAAGTTAGGAAATGTGATGCCCATCTACCAGAAGAGACAGTAGGAGGATCCAGGGAACTACAGGCCTCTCAGCCTGAACTCAGTGCCAGGGAAGGTTATAGAATAGATCATCATGAGTGTCATCATGCAGCATGTAAAGGACAACCAGGTGATCAGGCCCAGTTAGCATGGCTTTATGAAAAGCAGGTGCTGCTTGACCAACCTGATCTCCTTCTATGACAAGGTAGCCTGCTTAGTGGATGAGGGAAAGGCTGTGAATGTTGTCTACTTGTACTTTAGTAAAGCCTTTGACACTGTTTCCCACAGCATTTTCCTGGAGAAACTGGCTGGTCATGGCTTGGATGGATGTTCTCTCTGCTGGGTAAAAAACTGGCTGGATGGCCAGGCCCAAAGGGTTGTGGTGAGCAGGCTTAAATCCAGTTGGCAGCTGGTCACAAGCAGTGTTCCCCAGGGCTCAGCACTGGGACCAGTTCTATTTAGTATCTTTGTCAATGATCTGGACAATGTCATCAAGTGTACCCTTAGCATGTTTCTGGATGACACCAAGTTGGGCAGGAGTGTTGATCCGCTTGAGGGTAGGAAGGGTCTACAGAAGGATCTGGACAGGCTGAATTGATGGGCCAAGGCCAAGGCTAAGTGTTGTGTCCTGCGTTTGGGTCACAACAAGCCCCTGCAACGCTACAGGCTTGGGGAGGAGTGGCTGGAGAGCTGCCCAGCAGAAAAGGACCTGGGGGTGCTGGTTGACAGCCGGCTGAACATGAGCCCGCAGTGTGCCCAGGTGGCCAAGAAGGCCAACAGCGTCCTGGCCTGTATCAGAA
>NW_010522667.1:23851-25819 GCF_000687285.1 Phaethon lepturus
TCCCTGGGGGTGCTGGTCAACAGCCGGCTGAACATGAGCCGGCAGTGTGCCCAGGTGGCCAAGAAAGCCAACAGCATCCTGCCCTGCATCAGAAACAGTGTGGGCAGCAGGACTAAGGAAGTGATCATGCCCCTGTACTCAGCACTGGTGAGGCCGCAGCTTGAATCCTGTGTTCAGTTTTGGGCCTCTCACTACAAGAAAGACATTGTGCTGCTGGAGTGTATCCAGAGAAGGGCAACAAAGTTGGTGAAGGGTGTAGAGCACAAGTCTCATGAGGAGTGGCTGAGGGAACTGGGATTGTCTAGTCTGGAGAAAAGGAGGCTGAGGGGAGACCTTATCACTCTCTACAAGTACCTGAAAGGGGGTTGTAGCAAGGTAGGTGTCGGTCTCTTCTCCCAAGTAACTAGCGATAGGACGAGAGGAAATGGCCTCAGGTTGCACTAGTGGAGGTTTAGATTGGATAGTAGGAAAAATTTCTTCACCCAAAGTGTTGTGAAGCATTGGAACAAGCTACACAGGGAAGTGGTTGAGCCACCATCCAGGGAGTATTTAACAGATGTGCCGTGGGACACATGGTTTAGTGCTTAGGGACACAGTTTAGCAGTGGATTTGGTAGTGCTAGGTTGACAGTGGGCCCTGATGATCTTAGAAGTCTTTTCCAATCTAAATGATTCTACGATTTGATGATAGACAGATACTCTCACCTAGCACAAATTCTGAAAGCTCTTTGACATTTTAGACACCAGTTTTTCACCAATACAACTTATTCTTTGTTGTGATTCCTGCCTGTACTTCTTTTATACTACTAAATTGTGAAATGGAGGTTTTGAAAAATATTTGTGTTACCATAGCAATTTGTAAACACAAAATTTGATTCTATTCATAAAAAAATGTATTTTATACTAGTATACTTGCTTTTTTTAGTCACAGTATTACTCATATTTGTCTTTTGAATGGCTAAAACTCAAGTAATAAACAAATATTGCAGAGTCTTGGCTTTTTGGGGGGGGATTTTTTACGCTTTGGGATTACAAAGTAGCATTGGACCTGTCAGCAATTCAGGGAACTAGAATGAGAATAAGACTGTTAAACAAAATATGGACATGTAGAAACATTATCCTCTAATTTTGGGCAAATGTTCAAATGCATAGTGTTTGTTTCTATTTTGTTCTGTTTGCTGATTTAGTTCTCTCCTTACATGTGTTGCAGTCTCTTACATTCAGGTCAGCTGGGCAAGGGTAGTTTGGTATGGTAAACACCCTGTGCAAGCACTGCAATGGTATGCTAAGTAATCCATTTTATTCAGGGCAAGTCTAGATTGTTTAACAGGAAAGGCAATGTGTACTGAGGTTGGAGAGATAGATTTCTTAGTATCAGCTTGTCGAAACTGTGTAATAAATGGGATACTCAAAACTGGACAAAGAGAACTGGATCTTTGCCACTAATATCTGTATCACCCATAGTAGGCACTGCCCCTCTTGACCTCCTTGGATCAGCATCCAGCTGCAGTTTTGAGCATTTGATTATGACTATGAAAAATGACTTGACATTGTTCTCCAAAGAGTTTGCATTGTTCATTGTAGGCTTATTAAACACCATCACCACTTGTGTAGAGACCTGTTTGTTAAGCAGATATATTTGTGCTACTATTATGTTCTCTGGTTTCCCCATAGAAACACAAACAGGAATAAATGTACTCAGTTTCTGTACAAGTCAGTTTCTGTACAAACACATATAGGCCTGATTCCAGTCCCATTTACTCTTCAGATATCAAAGACTGCTCATTTTAAGTGCTGGCATTCTCAAGAGCCAGATGAAGAATTTTTGTACAGATTAAACAGTAGCAGAAAGCATAGAGATGTGGGATGTGTGGAGAAAGGAGTCATTTCCATTCAGCAAGCCTCCCACTTGCTACTGAAAAGCTCTCTATATAGGGCTTGGGGAGTGTACAGGAAAGAGGGCCGACGA
>NW_010522667.1:25850-33539 GCF_000687285.1 Phaethon lepturus
TGCTTCAGCAGAAATGCATGACTCAGTTAATGCCAATCGACATTGATTCTCTCAGTGCAAAGTATTACCAAACACTTCAATATGTGCAGTTTATAAGACAACACTTGGAGGAGGAGCATGGGAATAAGCTGATAAAAAATGTCACAGTTCCATTTCCATTAATGGAACCACCATACTGATTTATACCAGCTGAAGGCATGCTAACAAGGCACGCACAGGACTGTTGTGTCTAATTTAGAAAAGAACAGCTCACTTTTTTAAAGTGTTTTTAGACAACCATTTAAGGTCTTACAGAAGGGATAGCACTGTTCAGTTTTGCATGTTTTGGATCAGACTGTGCAAAACCATTTTCTATTGAACTTAATTTCCTTATGACAGTCTCATAGAAAGAGCATGATAAGTTTCAGTGAAAAAGGATGGAGGATCTTATTGGGGGGTCAAACTTATTTACTTATTTTAGTTAAACATGTATAAAACCCCTAAATTTTTGGCTCTCCATATGTTCCAGTATTTTCTATAATAATTATTAGTTCATTCTAGCCATATTCTAGCTATGAATACAACTAGATGGGTAGGACTATGCCTCACAGAACAATCTAACATAGGATGAAGGAACAAACAAAATGTATGTTAAGAACACTGACATTTTATTTTTTTCTAACAACTGTGAGCAAGCCAGCTGATAAAACTTTAGCACATTTGCTTTATTAATTTGCTCATTTAACCTATATAAGAATTTTGAGGCATTGGATAGCTTCTCAGGGTTAAGTACCCACTTTTTCTCCCTCTTTTTTTTTTTAATTGATTAATAATCAAAGCCTTTCTATTGTTTCCAGCTAAGAATATCAGTCATTTGACTACAATATATCATTCATTGTTTTCAATGGACCTTAATGCAAGGTCGTATTGACCTTGTGTAAATTTTGCTTTAAGACCTAACAGCTATTAACAATAGACCTCTGGTGCATTTGTTTCTGCATGTCTTGTTAGCGTCATATGAAAAGCATTTTGAAAGTATAAGTAAAAACCATCAGTTTCAACAGAAATAATGACCCCATTTGCCATGGAAACTAAAGGACTTGATGAAAATGCACTGAGCTGTTTTCCATACTAAGGTAAAATTATTCTAAAAATAGGACTGGTCCTTGGTGTTAACTGGCCAAGTTGCAGAGATTTTACTTTCTGATACTTTTCAAGCAAAATATAAATACTTCTGAATATTTTTGAGAAAGTCAACAACTGAATTCCTTTTTTTTCAATATTGCTTTTCTTTCAAAGATAGAAGGAAAAAAATCAAAGCAGCCAATGACTTTTTATAACAGCAGATGGTCAGTATAAGTAAACAGCTGAAATTTAAAATGTCATTCAAAACAAGTCTTTAAGAAATTTATAATAAATATATGCCACTACAGCACACCCTCTCCTCTCCTCTCCTCTCCTCTCCTCTCCTCTCCTCTCCTCTCCTTTTCTCTCCTCTCCTCTCCTCTCCTCTCCTCTCCTCTCCTCTCCTCTCCTCTCCTCTCCTCTCCTCTCCTCTCCTCTCCTCTCCTCTCCTCTCCTCTCCTCTCCTCTCCTCTCCTCTCCTCTCCTCTCCTCTCCTCTCCTCTCCTCTCCTCTCCTCTCCTTAAATATATGCCACTACAGCCCACCCTCTCCTCTCCTCTCCTCTCCTCTCCTCTCCTCTTACCAAAGTTTCCTTTCATATAGATGAGTCTGGGCAGGGGGAGAAAAAGAGACTGTGGTAAAATAAAATTAATGACAGAGACTGCAGGAAGCACTGAGGATTACATAAACCAGTAAGGACTGGAAAAAACTGTGTTAAAATAAAAGCAGAAGGAGGTAGTAGGAAAAATAGTGCTGAAAATATAATGAAAGATTAAATCAAAAATCACCAGAATAGAATCCTAAATGTAGTAAAAAAAAACAAATCAAGCAGCCAATCAACCAAGAGAAGGGTTAAATTATGGCTTTGCTGTTTGCCTTGCATGTAGAGCAGCATGCCTCCATGGTGCCCCAGGGGTTAGAGTGGAGAGCAACGTACAGCTCTGAATATGAGTTTGAATCCTGGTTCCAGTCTTCTGATTTAAAAGCAAATTTTTTTTGTGAAAAAACCAAACAACCCTCCATGTCAGCTGTACACCTGGCACAACTGATATAGCTGGTTTGGACTTTACCTCAAGAAAAGATACTTGTAGAAAAATTCTGAACTCTCTTCCCAAAAAGTGCTACCTTAGATACCTAAAATTTTGGGATCATGAAGACCTTCACAGCTGTTTACCTGTTTCCAGACAGCGTCATGGACCAAGTTTCTGCCACTGAATCCCTTCACAAATGTAATTTGCTATCCCTTGGCATGCAGAAAGCTGCCGAAACTGCTGAGCTACAGTGTTCCTCAATGTTAATGGGATTCTCAAAGTAGGTATTGCCATGTAGCAGGACAGATGCATGTGCAACATACTTCGTCAGTACCAATACTTCAGCACACTTGACTGGCATGTGGTTGGCTTGTTTCACATCTGAAACATGATTCTGCCTGATTTGGAGCTGGCACTTAAACCCAGATCTCCCCAATGTCCTGAGCACCATGACACATAATGTCATTATGTGTAGTATGAATATTTCTTCATCTCTTATGTTGATACTGACAACAGGTGTAGAGCGGAAATGACTTCTGAGGATGGCAAGTATTACTGTATGACAAACTGTTTTACCGAGTTTGTCATTCCAACTTTTTACATGCTTTAGAAACTTGGAAGCACAGCAAATGTTTCAATATTTTGTATTAAGACATACTTCAAAATTTATTAGTTACTTGGAAATAGAAATTTGGATGGATCTAGTCATCCAGTATAGTTGTGGTTTAGTTGCTCATGGTACTCAACTGCAGTATGAGTCATCAAGAACACTAATTTTGTACTTGAAAGCGAAATTGCTAAAGAACTAAAGAACACTGTAAGTAGGAGTTATGAGCAACTGAAGCTACATTTGAACTGAATAAGAAACAGGAAGCCAGTTTAGATGACAGTGAGGACAGGAGCAAGAAAATCAGTTGCTACTCCAAGCTAGGAGAGCACCTGTGGCTGACAGGACTTGTTTATCAGCTGTCAGTTCACAAGGTGTATGAAGATGAACTTGGAAGTTACCAGGAAGCTGTGGTGACAGCGAGGTCACTACAGTTGTGCCTAATATTCTTTAGTTCCAAAAAAGAATTGTGGTGTGCATGCAGTTGGGACATGTGTGGCAAAGTGAGACTAGAAAGGCAGATAGGCTAGTAAAACAGGCCAGTACAAATTACACAGTTAGACCAGGACTGGTCTTCTGTGTTTGTTGCACCATACCTTTCTTTTAAGTAAGTTGAGAGGGTGGTTCAACATACTGAAATGAAACAGAAATGTGAGCTCAAAGGATTTTTATACGGACCAAACTGGTAATACTTCTTTGCAGCTATAGGCCAATGTGTGGGGTTTGAAGTGGTCTTATGAAGAGTTCTGTGAAAGAGAACCCTCCCAGCAGGGATAGACTAGTAGGATGAGTACATGACCAACCAGCTGACACTGTGAAAGTCCCACAGCATCTTTGTGGAAAAAACTAGGTGCACACAGGGCTGGACAGAACGTTTGGCTCTGCAACACTTCCTTAGAGTATAGGATATCCAAGTCCAGATGTTTAAATGAAAGAACAGTAAAGGAAGAGACAAAGATCCACTGCAAGACATCTATTTAATTGGGCTGTTTAGGGCAGCTGGAAACCCTCCACTTCTCACTTCCTTTCCCTGGAAGAATTAATTTTAAATCCTTTTTTTCCATGTCACACTGAACAAAGATATCAACAAGAGTTTTTGACCTAGTCATGAGGCACAGGCCTCACCTTCGTCTCAGATTTTAGTAGCAAAAAGTGAAGTGGTCCACTATGAAATTATTCCACACAACCTATACTCCCCACCTTACTTTACATTGTATAAGAAAATAAATTCATGAGAAGAGATTATATTAGGCTACAGGACATCTAAAAGCTAAGTACTGCCTGGAAAGTGTTGCACTGTTTCAGTATCTCTAGGGATTTTGATATTAGTCACCCAATGGAAGATATTACTTCTATTTGCAAGGCAGGCCAAAATTTTGCTGTCACTTCAAAAATTTACCTTTATGGTGATGACTAAAAACAGTAAAAAAAAAAAAAAAAAGAAAAAAAGCTTGTAATCACATTCCAGTGTATATTTATTAATCATAAACTGATTAAGGAATCTGTCAAAATACACTTAATCTAAGCTTCGAGCTGTGCAGTTTAGCAGTTCAAATTTAAAAACCCACAGAAACTAGTAAATCTCAGGAAGGACAGAATTTGCCCTAAAGGCCACCTAGAGGATGAAAAAAGATGAAGTGATAGCTAAGGAATTCTCACTGTTAAAAAGGTGTATCATCAGGAAATCATAGTGCTTTTTCTCTGGATAACTTAAAATTTTCAGAATGAGTCTAAAAACGAATATGAATACTTTTCCTGTTTAACTTCTTTTGCATTTCTGTGTTAGCAACAGCACCTTCTTCTAGAGATGTGTTATTCCATAGAAGACAAAGTTAAGAGGATATTTTATATGATCAGAATTTGAAGCTGGCCCAGCATCAATGAATAATATTAATGTTCTTTCAACAGATCAGTAATTTAATTCTTTATGTTCATTTAATGTAACTGTTCAAATGGGAGTTGGGTATAATTATCTTTTAGTCCCTGACTTTGCACCTCTGGGGCCACAAATCAATGCTTGGTGAGGATGACAACAATTATTCTAATCAAAGGGATGTAATACACGCTAAGTTAGTTGGTTTAATTTCTTAGAGGGCTAAAGTCTTCACAGAACTGCACCGAGGTTTGGCACAGTTTGTGAGTTGGTAGACTTTGCTCTAAAGAGACACAGTCTGAAATGAGCATCAGTGGAGAAGTACAGTCTCACCCCACTGGGAAGCTGAAGTGCAGTTATACGAACAATTAACACAGTTGTGCATTATGACTCTGTGTTCCTCACCAGCTGCTCCTAGGACCCTAAACCTAGTCTCAACTGCCTTGATCACTGGTAGTCTGAGCTCGGTTTCCTCCTCGAAAAAGCAACTAACGTAAAACTAACACCAAACTGCAATGAGTGGATTCAGGCAGTGCTCTCCCTTAAAAAATTGAAACAAATAATCAAGTGTTTATAAACAAGTATATCTTGTAAAAAAACCTTCCATAATATTTAAAATTTTTAGCAATTTTTCTTTTATCTATGACAATGAAATTAAAAATATAAGACTTACAGTACATTAGGAAGATTCAGAACAAAAGTGATCAAAGGATATACAGTATTTTATTTATTTTTGTACACTACAAGAAGCTCTACTAAACCCTCACATGGTTGTGTGCCAATAAAATCACAGGATGTTTTCATAAAAGGAAATAGTTATGAGGAACAGAAATGTTTCATTTTAATGTATTATGTATTCCTTCTAGTTGGCTTTAGCACTGAGATATGCTTGCTTTACATGATACCCTTTTAATCCTGGACAAAACATAGTCTAGAAGACAGATTTACAAAATGAAGAGGAAAATGGAATTCTGAGAGACATACAGTAATTCAGATTAGGAAACTTTCTTTCCCTCCTTGCCATTTTAATGTCACTTTTTTAAAGAAGATTTAATTGAGCTTCTTTGATATAAGAGAACAGGTTCAGATAAGGGCTTAGCATTAGATCAAGAAAGTGACTGAGATAGGTATTAGGTTTGACATGTCAGAAGGGGAAGATATTTTTTCCCCTTTTTACATACAGAATACAGAATGATGATACGAGCATACATGCAACAAGAAGGAATTCCAGTCTCCAGGCTTTGGCTCTTTGATGTTTAAACTAGTCAAGCAGATCTGGGCAAACCCTAGTAGTTTGCTGTCTTGAAGGTTTATGAGAACACTTTTTACAGTTTTGCTGGGTTTTGAGGAGGGCTGGGTTTATGGTTGTCTTAAAGTGTGAATGCACATGCTTGCACTTATTGTGGGATTTAACATAGCTGATATCCTGTTCCGGGAAATGGTTCAGTATTTCCTGTGCCCAGTACCATTTCATTCTCTTTTCATCTGATCTGGTGATCAGGTGGCTAAAACCTCTATTGTTTAGGAATTCTTCCGGTAAATGGGATAGCTTGTCAACTTGTCTGATGATTTTTTAGGATTGTTCATATTTAAAAAATGCCCAGGAGGCTTTCTTTCAGATATTATGATTGCTGTATACTGTAGTTTATGTATGATGATGCTTTTTCTCTGACAGATGCTGTTTTCTTTAACTAATCCCTGTGTATCTCCTCCTTTGTGAGGAGATATCCTTATGCTTAAGCATAATCTCTGAATATCTGTAGGAAATAGACCTGTGGGAGCCTAATGAGAGAAGTGCTCAGTATCTGTCCAGGTCCTTGCTGGAACCCTGGTCCGTGACTTCTCAACTTTGCAAGGTGGGGATAGCTCTGAGGCTACTGGGAGATCCTTTTCCAGGCCACCGGTGAAACATTAAGTTCACACACAGACCAAAACAAACAAAAAAATCCCACTCATTGCTATTAATATGCCTCTAGACTTAAGTCAAAACAAGCAACAAAATTGCAGATTTTTTGTGTGCTGTGTTTGTACTGGATAGTTTGCTGTAAACATTACCTGGATGTAGCCCTCAGTTATCAAGTCTCTGGCTCCTATTCATGTTTTTTCTTCCTTAATTCATCTGCATTACAGATAGTAGGCAGTATTAGCAAAGATAGAGCAGAAAATATTGCTAATGACTAGATAGATTATTAGATATGCCTGAATACATTTTGAATAATGCTATTGAGACATCTAATACCAAGTTGTGTCTTTTAAGACAGTCTGCAGGGAAAAACCTTGGACAAAAAGCAGCCTCATCAGAGAATATGTGAGAATTTTTTTATGTACATTGTAGTCTCTGAATGAAATGCCACTGTGAAAAAATAAATGTGAAGTACTATACTGACTTAGTCAATCACAACAGGACTGATGCCATAAGGTAATTACTCAGCAAATCAAAGAATTTTTTGTACTTGTTATGTTGTTATCACAATGTGATTAAAACTGAGTGTATATTCATGCATTGGTGAAGGTTTCACTGTATGACTCTGAAATTTTGTGCATAGTGTGCCTTTCAGAATCTTTCCAAGAAATTTCAACTCAATTCTCTCAGCATGCTTGCTAAATTTACATTATAAGCTGCAGCAATGCCAATGCATTGTGGAATCAAAGAAAAAATTGCCCTTAAAAATGATAACTCTTACAGGTAGTAGGAAATTAATTTTAATTATGCTAGTTAGAATATTTTTCTAGGGAGAAACAATTAAATCTTAAAAAAAATAACCCAATCAAACGAAAAAAAGGCCCACCACCACCACAACACAAAAATCCCATTGTTGTGGAAAGGTGAACAAATATAAAGAAAAAGGGAGGGAACAGGTTATGTCTGTGTGTTTTTCTTGGATGAAATCTGTATGAAACAGTGTCCTGAAAGTCTTGGGCTGTGTCCGAATCCCTTTGGTACTGAGGCCAAGCTGATCAACAAGATAAACAATAAGAAAATAAGTGAGTTATTGATGTACTTGTCTTTAAGAACATAGTATTTAAGTGCCTTTGAACAGCCATATTACAGGACCTACTGAAGTCAACCATGC
>NW_010522668.1:0-18706 GCF_000687285.1 Phaethon lepturus
TCAGCCTTGGCCAGCAGTGGGTCTCTCTTGGGAGCCAGCTGGCATTGGCTCTATGGGACACAGGGGAAGCTTCTCACAGAAGCCATCCCTGTAACACCACCACCCCCCTCCCCGCTACCAAAACCTCACCACACAAACCCAATACAACTTCTAAGCAATGTGTACTGCATTTTGTCATCATGTCTTGCTTTGCCCTCTCAATTTTCAGCTGTAAAGTATAAGCAGGTACAAGGAATCTTTAATCTCCCCTGAGAAGTCTGCTAGCATTCTATAGCATAATCTTGTCTTCTCCTGGTCAACTGAGAACTGTACATCATGCCCAATTTTAGGCACCATTCACAAAGTAACTCTCCTCCTTCTCCCTTCCCCACAGTTAAGACAATGCTGCCCGGTTAGGATCTGTAGTCATACCCACAACTTAAAAATCAGTGCATACTTAGGTGAGAAGAGGAGAAAATACAAAATCAAACCTGAAGTAGAAAGAACGGGTCCATTAGCCAGGTTGTCAAGCAAGTAAGAAGTCTCTTCCTTGTAATGACTGCTTTAGCCTCTCTTTTTTAGAAGCGGGGAGCACAGACCAACTTCCATGAAAATAATTCACGTAAGGAAACCGTTGTTTCAGACTTCAGAAAACCAAACTTCGGAGAAGACACACTGAATTTCTTTCAAGTAGATCAATGAGCACATTTTAATTGTCAGGGTTGTTTACATAAAACTGTACGAGCTGTCAAGGCCCATCAGCACTGGATGGAAAGCAACTAGCCACCCACTCAGCTCCACATTGCTGACATATTTGGCACTGCCTCATCTAACAAGTCTTGACAGCCCTGCAGGCAGGTGCCCTTTTTTCCCCCCTCACATGTAAGAGGCAGCTCAGGAAAAAAAAAAAAAAATCCCAAAACTAAGCAGGAAGTTTCACCTCATCTCCTCAGTTTCATGTTTTTGCACACAAAAAACATTGTAACCGTTTGTGTAGAAAACGAGACAGTCCAAAACTGCCTTAACCTTCAAATGTCTACAGAGTTCTGTTCATAACTGTTGACACTGCCTGGTTTTTAAACCCATAAAACTGGTAGAACATGAAATCCAAAATAAATCACTCCCTTTCAGCAAAGGCTTCTGGACACATGGCTGAGGTATTTCAACAGCAAAGGGCAGCAGCTTGCAATGTTCGATGGAAAATATCTGTGGAGGTACAAGGCAAAGAAGCTATTCCAATACCACCTTAGACACTCTGCAGCTGCAAAAGAAAGTTCTTCCCCCAGATACAACTACCGATTTCAGCTGAGTCACTGGAAAGATAAACTTGGGTTTGTTATAAGGCCTCTTATATCTAGTGCACTACTGACAAGTGATGAATTAGACTGAGCAAAACAAGCTCTTGTCTGAAAATGAGCCCAGCATTCTAGAAACACAGTAATTAATTGTGTCAAAGTCAGACAGCAAAACCTTGTTAAGTCACCAGGATGGGAGCAGGCAGTAAACAAAGCACATGTCCAACACAGCCCCTGGAACCCTCTCTCCATACAACCCTATGCACAACTTCTGCTCGCAAGAGGAACAGCCGCAGAGTCCAGCCTTTTTCTTCTCCCTCCCAGGTGCTGCAGTCAGAGCTGGAAACTCCCCAAACTCCTGCCCTTTGAATCGTCGCCCCTTTGCTGCTGTTCCCTGGCAGTGGTAACTTCAAGAAGGTGGAGGGGGGAGGAAGAGAGAAGGTGCAAACAAACCTTTTTCAAATTGAAAAGGGAGGAAAATAGGGTACAAGGAGACACTCCACACAGCAAGTACTGCAGCCCTTCTATTCAAAGCACTTGCACACACTTATTGTTGCCAGACAGTCCAGCTGCATTCTCCCTGTTTTGGGCGAATCCCTATGATTTTCTTTGGTTAAAGGAGTGACTTGGTGATAGCAATGTCTGTAGTCTGCTCATGGAAGAAAATGGAAACCAGGAACTTTACCAAAAAAGCTTTTAAAAAACAGAGAGCAGAACAATAAAAGGGGCACTGGGTACAGTGCCTTAAGTGGTGAACACAAAATGCTATGCCTACACATTCACAGTGATATTCTGTTCAGCAAATAAATCAAGCAAAACTTCTCCCACAGGAGTCCATAAAGGCAGTCAAGCAAAACCAGAAAAAGCTGCATGAAGATAAGCTGTATCTCAGGCTCTGAAGTCGAACACAATAAGGATGAGAGGCACTGGAAAGCCTTGCAAGATAACAGTCATCATTTCACTCTATTTTGTTATCTACAAATCACGCAGGCAGCACATGGACTGACCATCGAAAACAGCAACTTGCAGCATGAGTGCACAACAACAGTTCCCACACAGAAAACATTGCCTAACAGCCACCAAGCCTTAAGAATACATGTAAGGCAAAACAAGTCTAAAACCTAGCTTTAGATTAAAAAAATAAAACAAGAAAAAAAACTTTCACTGTACCTTTTCATTAGGGCACATATTGTTAAACTTGCTGTTGAACAGTTTTAAAAATAGGTAAAAAAAACTTCAGCACACAGCATCCAAGTGTACTTTAGTTTCTCCAGTTTCATAAAACCAAAAAGTTTGCCTTTTTCACTGATATAAATTAGTCTTCTATACACAGGTCTAACAGAATTGCTGTTTTTTGGGGAAATCATAATGGCATTAAGCCTGCATTTAAGAGGGAGTAATGTTGCTTGGTGATACTGCTACATGCAGTTAAAAGAGTGTGAAGAACTCAAGAGTTCTAATGAAGCCAAGGACATCTAGGACTTCTTGCTAATTCTTACTTAAAAGATTATTTGCATTCTGTGTCACTCCTAGCATGGCAGAAGATGCCTTGTAAATCTTACATTGCTTGAGATTAATGTAACTTCACTCAGTGACACCTGGGTCTTAAAAGTGCCAGCTCTATCCGCAGTGATTCTTTGGAAGACCCAAACATCCTCGCCTCGCCGTACCCAGCACTAGAGGGCTCACCTCGGCTGCTTTAGCAGCTCAAAGCTGTCCAGCAGCACAACTGCCTGTCAGTGTATTCTAATAATCGGGCTGATGTGCTCTTAGAAAAGCAAAAAAAAAAGCATGCAATCAACCAAAATCTTAGTATTATTTCCATTCATTTAACTGTAAATATTTTGTACTAAGGAAAACAAACTCCCAACCCTCTCAATCATGTGTTACTCCCAAATTATAACTTCAATTACAGACAAACCAGTCAACCCTAGAACTACTATAAAAGAAATAGCCTTCTCTGCCTATGTCCACAGGACTTTGACAACACCAAGACCAATCCGTTTTTCTACAGAACTACAGTGCAGTGTTACTCCTTCAGATGCAATTGCCATGCGCTTTGAAAAGTGTAACTTTAAAGCCTGTTTGGGAATTTCAAGCTCCAGCCTTAAAAACACCAAAACAATTATTAATGAATAATAAAAGCAAAGGGAGGGTTTCCTTTTGTAACACATGTTTTTCTTCATGGTACCTGCTAATTCAGGAGAATCTATTCTATTTCCCTTTATTGGTCTCCTTTTATTATCTTCAGTTTTGTTTCCTTGCATTTCTCTGACCCTACAGACTTGCTTCTGTGTTTCCCTTCCACTGCAACTTCCCCTGAGCCAGGCTTAGTAACTGCTGCCTTTCTCGCAAACAATCTTCTTCCCTTAAAAGTGCTAAACAAATGCTTTAATCTCATATTACATTTTAAACAAGAAGGGCAGGTAAAGACACAGTTCTTTCAATCATTGTAGCTAGTATACCATAATGCATTAAAAACTTCATTTAAAAAAATCTGAATACAACACAATCTAGGATTAAGTGTATATATGAAGATCTGTAAGTATAAGATATCCTTTACTGAATTTTAAATTGGAGCCTTCTAAAAACAGGATGTGAGCAATTTGTAAAATGACTTCAGCGATTTTTCCTCATTCACTTGAGCTCCCACGCATCTACAGACCATCCCTTTGGGAAAACAATTTCCATTTAACTGATATGCAACAACAGCAACAAAAATAATGTTGCTTGTGTATGCAGAATCTCAAACAACTACAAACAAAATAGAAAAGGATTTTGATATGACCACCAACTCTGACAGAAACTTCAAAAGAAAAAATACTGCATAAAAACATAACACAACAAATGCAGATCAATAGAAAGAATGATTTAATGAGATGATGCATATTATCAAAAAAAGCAGCTCACTTTTCATTCTCCAATAATTTTTCAGTTTGGTAAATCAAATGCAAATATCCCTTAACAACAACTTCTTTAATCTCATTTAGTTATACAGGCAGACAGAAGAGCCTGGACTAGCTAAACAGAACTGAAAAATTCCCTGCATTTAGGATAACAAAAACAAAAATCTACAGCTTCACTCAAGCTTTACAAGAGCAGAGCTCTTCATCAGGATTTACCAGTCTCCTACACCCTGCCCAGCAGCATCCCCAGCTGCTCCAACCAGTCAATGGAGCATTCATAGTTTTCATTCCCCTCTTCTAATTCCCTTTTACAGAAAAAAGGAATTGAGCACGGAGGCCAATAGCCAGTTCTATCATCTGTTGTTTTAAGTCTAAAGAGCTACTTCCCCTGTTCTGAAGGGGCTCCAGCCCACAGAGGTCTAACCCTAGTCAGTCCCACACTCCCCCAGATGAGCCAGGAATGGTGCTGCACAGGGCTGGCCATGGGCAAGTTAATTGTTTTATGAAAGGGTGCCCAAATGGATCCAGCTATTACTTTGCTGTATCACCCAATAGACTTTCTTTCCTCTTTATCAGGTATTTGATGGAAAGACAGAGATGGAAAGATCTCTTAACTAAGAAGCCTATTGGCTCATAATACTGCAGAGCCCAAATTAATCTCCTTGAATTAAATCAATACTGCAACTGAGACTGATGCTATGACATAATGGATACAGGCTGAAAAGAAAAAAAAATTCACACAAGACAAGTACAGCCAGAATATAAAAGAAAGTTGCAGATACCCTAGGCCTAAGTTCTTTAAACTGAAGATCTCCAGGCACACAGCTCCGGTACACCCCCACCCCCACCATGCTGGAAAAGGCAGACCCACACATAAATGAAAGAGACTGAGTTTTACAAGCAGTAAACTAATGCAGCAGATGCTAGAAGTTATGGGTCCATTAACATTAAGAAACGCAAAGTGCCCTTCCTGAGCACCCACAGGTTAAAGCAAAGTAACTATGAATGTTCAGCAGCCTGCCTACTGTAAGGGTAAAAAAAAAAAAAAAATCCAAACAAAACCACTTTGCTAGTAGGATATTGTGTCCAAAGAAATCTTGTCTCTGTTCTCAAATACCATTTCAAACAGAAATCTGTTCCATTGTCTCAAAAGGTTTCAGCAACAGCCACTTCCAATTTCTCAGAGAAAATGGTCTCTTCAGCTCCATACAATTCTACTGAACCTAGGAACTATATAAGCCTAGTGGGAAACAAGTTATGGAGAAGTCCCAAGGAAAACATTTTAAGCTGCAAATATCAACAAACCACTGTGTGCTATCCAGATTACCAACACAGCTCTGTAATGCTGCTGCAGGCCTTTATAGCAGCTCTCGCTAGCCCATCTCTTGGGAAATCCACAGCTACCCTTAATGTTGCCAACCTTTGACAGATCTTTGAAACAGGAAGGTCAGACCAAGGTCAAGAATGATAAAAACAGAGATAACATTTACGTGTGGGGCAATCTGGCCTTGTCTAATACACAGAAAGACCAAATGTGATCAGTTGCCCTGTATCTGCAGATTCCCAGTCTCTGCAATCAGAAATCCATCAGTCAACAATGTAAGTGAACTGCCAGTTGTGCTGCAAACTCTTTTCCCATGCTTGGGCCATACTTCCTCAAATTAATGAACTGTATTTTCAAAAGTTCACATAATCAATTCTGGCTCCTGAAGAATTTAAAATGGGAGCACCTCAACAGTACAACTCCGTCAATAAAACATAACTTGTGTTTTAAAAAAAAACAAAACCAGTGTACTGTCAACATTTTCTAAAAGCATTTGAGTTATTTACTCAAACTGAGATAATAGTAACTGCATTATCACCTGCAGTAAGTGTACAAGGCTCAGACCTTCATTTGCACCAGGGAAGATACTTAAGCCTCTAAAGTTTAACAGCAAGGACACCTAGAGTGCAAGGCAAGCACTAAATCCAGCCACTCTAATTAGAGCTGATCTGATATCCAACCGTGACTTCTGAAGTTGTTACAGTGTTACCCTGTAGAGGGTAGAGTGCAGGCAGCACGGCAGAGACATCTTCCAGAAGCACCGTCTTTGTAGCTTGGTAGGTACAAAGCCTGAGAAACCCAGAACATTCCTATTTTCAGGTACTGGAAGAAAAGCAGGCTTACACAAGTTTTATTAGAACAGTCTCTGCAGCTACCTACAGCAGTGGTGTGAGGCAGAAATTCATCAACTGCCACATTAAGAGCCACAGAAATACAAAAGACAGAGCCCACAAAATGCACGTTTAAGGTACCATACACCACATACAATTCAGAGAAACGACCTAATAGCCTAATCCTATGCCTTGAAGGAGTCCTTAAGCTAGTTCACAGCTGGATAGTGGTGGCAGCATGTGTCACTGAACAGATCACGAAAAACTTTAACAGTATATTCCTGGATTGAATTTCCCTCAAAACTGAGGCCTGCAAAACAATCCACTGTAGTCACCAGCAGTCAAAAACCTTCTCTTAATTGTATATGACTCAACCTTTTGTGGTAACCAAGAGACTGAGCAGGAGGTTTGTGCAGGATGGGGTCTCTACCCATTTTCCTCAAAGGAGATGAGGAACAGCTGCCCAAAAGGCACATCCTGTACTCCTCAAGTAGAGACTAAGGCTACTCTAAGGCTTAGTCTCTGAAGGACTGAATTAACAATTCACAGTGCAGTCTCTGTAAGATCATGAGTAATCCATGCCTCCACAGAGAACAACCTATTCCACACCTGTCTTTCTCCGAGCAGATTGTCCAACTCCTCTAGTGCAGCCATTCTGCCTGATACATAGAAAACAGAGCCATTACAAAATGCATGAAGCAGACTTTTTCCCTCTTGAAGGATTAATTGCTTTTACCTTCAAACAGTTCTTCCTCCATCATCAGTTAAATCAGAAACAAGACAAAGAGCAATTTATTAAAAAAGGTGCCTGGCAGGATTAAAACAAAAGCATTCTCCTCAAGAATTCGAGGAGGTAGCTGATGCTACCCATCAAAGCTTGCTAACATTTGGGCTTGCAGCCAGCTCTCCAAAGGCAGTAAGTTTACTGTTTGTTGGTATCATCACTTAGAATCTGTTCCCTGCAATGGTTTATGAGAAAAGTGGAAGAGGTCAGCTTATGCACACGTCCATCTTGGCACTTCTGGTTTGGAGAGTGCCAGCAGCAGAAAAAGTTAAAAAAAAAAAAAAATCTCTATGAAGATATATTTGGGGTTAGAAAGTGTGGCTGATTGTATTTCTGTACATTCTGGAGTCTGCACTCTGCGGGATGCCAGGGATACCCATGCTGACAAGGGGTTGGTACGGAAACTGTTCATGTTATGTGCAGAACAAGCTCTACCTTGAGGAAAACCAGTTCTTTGCATGGTGAGGGGTCTGAGGATGGTTCTGTGAATCTCAGTAGCGCTTCAGTGAAGAAGCTGCTGTGGGATACGACAAGAGGTCAACAGCTTCTCCTCGCCTATAGCTCTCAGAATATGCAAGATCATCTTAAAAACTAGAACAATAGGGGATTCACTTACATCACTTTTTAACATTACTGGAGAAGGAATTTGATGGTGGTATCAAATATGATAAAGGGACTACAAATTCAAAGTCTTTAAAGCATAACGTAGCAGAAGAATTTAGGGTTACTATCATTTATGTTGGTGGTTGAATTGTTTTTTTCCTAGAAGGGACAGAGTAGCAATAGTTGTTTGAGTGTATCACAGCAATCCCAATGGAGGGGTGGATGCAAGGTTTGATTCCCACTCCCCAGGAGACTGTGCCAAAACCAGCAGGGGGGTGATTTTTTGCATGTTTGTTCCCTAGGCTATCAATAGGAATGGATGGCTGCAAGTAAATTTTTCTTTTTTTAATAAAGTCTTTATGAAGCTACCTGAAGAAGGGGGGGGGGGGGGGGGGGGAGGGATGTAAAATTCATGGGCTGAGATAAAAACAGTTTAAAGAAGCCAATTTCAGTGAAAACAGACCAGGCTGTGTCTGCAAATAGGTAAAGAAGCCAACAAGGTTGGCTTGTGAGTGGGAACCTCATGATGGTCACACTGAGATGACCATCGTGTCACGCATTAAACACAGAACTCTGCTGCTTTAAGTCGCACCACAACACCAACTGAAAACCAGAGCAATGAGCTCCATTACATCATGAAGACATCTAATCCATGCTGCCCTGTGTCTCCCACAGAAAGAAATGCTTTAAAAGCTGCTAATCTTCCCAATCACACCAGCTGCTCTTCACACATAATAAGCCATCAGAAGCTACCAATTTGAACTGAGAAAGCCACTGCCTGCACCCTGCGGTCAGGGGCCTTGCTACTGCCAGATTTAAGTTTCAGCACAGCTAAAGCCTAAGTGCCACAGAGAGTTCAAGGTAGAACAGAGTAGAGCTGCAGAATTCACAGCATGAGGAATACTTAAAAGAAACAGCCACCACTCCTTATGCAACAAACAGTTACAGCAGTATTTAGTTGACAGGTAGAGAGTGGGAAATTATGAGTATGGATGTTTGCAGAAAAAGTCAGAATAAGCATTTGTCTACTACACTCTTTTCCTCGCCATAAACTGTAATAGGTAGATACTAGTGCAATAGCACTATTCTGAGAAAGCTCCAGAACTGGCCCGCAAGACAACTCTATGTTCACTGATCAGATTCAGGCAATTTAGAGCAACTCCAGAAACCATCACCACATCCCAACACTCAGTCAGAAATTGTATGAGCTTCCAAACAACTCAGTATTTTCCTACTGCCCAAGTGTGTCTAGCACACACAAATGAAACACAAGCTAAACAGAAGATTTTGCTCAGCAGCATATTATTACTTCACAAAATACACTTTACATACGCTTATACTGCAAATAACAAACGATGACCCATCTTAACAGCCTGAACCCCAGAATTATGAATTTTCTGCTCTGGCTGTTCTGAGTATCCTTGAATAGCTACTTCCTTCTGCTCTTTCCTCTCACCCTTAAAACAAAAGGAAAAAAAAAAAGCACAGTGTTTTGAACAGATCTCTGCAATTAGAACAAAATGTGGCAGTTCAAACCCTTAAGAACACGTAGCATCTGTTTACAGTTCTACAACACAAACTGCAAGCTAGTGAAAGCATATTGAACTTGTTCTGGCAGAAAACCTTGTCTCGCCCAGGGAGGGAAGTGGTGGTAATGCCTTAGGGACAGAGATTTTGCTGTCTTCCCTATATTGATTAGGTTTAATGACATACAGCTTTTCTGTACATGCAGCTTTTCCTGTTGAAAAGCATGGCACGTGGGCCATGACACTGCCCTTTTCTTCCAAGTTAATGGCAAGATCCACAACTCTACAATGCAAAAAGCAGTACATGGAGGAGAGCCTTGAGCTAGCTTAAAACAAGCTGTGAGCACTACAGTTACAACACTGTGGTTGTACCGCAAAAGCTATTTATTGAGTTGAAAGATAGGGCTAACTTACACGAGGTACAACATCACACTCACATATCCATAGCTTGGAACAACATTATCTTGCACTGTGTAGCTGTAACTAAGACTGGTGTGTGTTGACTATGCTTATAACACAAAGTGGAACAGGGCAAGTAGGCTAAGTAGATTAAGCTACGCTGACTGGGATGAGCTTCAGAGAGCAGCCAGGCAAATTTGGGAAAGAAGAATCTATCCAGACTTACTAAACGCAAAGACATCACATCTGGTCCACGGAGCACAAGGATGAACCTGTTATCTAACACAGGACAGCTGCATTCTTGAATGCACAAGCTGCAACATCTGTGCCTTGTTCCCTCTGCATGGGCCACCTCCCACATCAGGTCTGCATCTCTCAGCTCTTTTGAGGTTCCAGGCATCTCTCTGCCCTAGTCCTCTTACCCAGTCTCTCACTGCATCCTTTCAGTCCAGAGTTCCTTCACCTTCATTTGAGCCAGGAGACTTTACCCATTAGTACACTCCTACATTTACAATACTGTTCTTGCCTTCAGTTCAGCAGTGATCTCCGAGAGCTCTTCTCAAACCCTGTTCATGGCAGATAGAGTACCCTCCATGACTGTGAATTACTTCAAACATTTACTATTGTATCTTTGCAACCAGATGTTCCATGCTCCCTGAAAACTGAGCCCAGGTTCTAACATTCACTGTCTCCTCCCACAAAACCCAGGCTAAAACACTAATTTTAGCAAGGAGAGTTATATGCCAAGGGGTAAGGACAATATGACAGTAAGAGGCCAGATCAACTATACAGCAAAAGACATGAGAAACAGGTCTATAGCTGAACTGGAAAACAATTACAGATCTCAGCTACTGGAGTAAGGTCAACTCCTCCAGGCATTGCTTAACCTCTCTGCTTACACAGTCTTGAGAAGGAGCTACAGCCCCAACGGAGATGTTTTGCCAACTCTCTACAGTTCCCCATTATACAGTATAGTGGGACAACACATTGAAGACGTCATAGTGAATTTACATACTGCTACAGTCCTTTATTGTCAACCTTCCCCAGGAATTACTACTTCATCCATCTTCTCAGAGCTGCCTTGCCTTTTGAATCACTGGCAATTATTATTTTTAAGGGGCAATACAAAATTAAGAGTATATTTACAGATATCCTTAAAGGAGACAGCTTATAATTTCTCTATTACATCTCCTTCTAGATATTTCAAGGCACAGCATGTGGACTATTCCAGAGTAATTTGCATATCAAAGATGACACAAGGAAGTTTAATGCTTTGGCTGGCATCATGATCAATATGTGCTGCACGGTATATTAAATTAGCCTGACTCCGTATCAGATCAGTGCTAGCAATTTTACCCTTTATAGCTCAAAGTGCTGGAGACTGCCTAAAGAACCCAGGCATCAAGCTAGCTACATTGAGTTTACACAAAGCTGTGTCACCATTTCCAAGGAGACGAGTAGACAAGAGTGCATTGGCAGTTATACCACCTACAAGAAGCCATTCATTGGAATAGCTAATGCACATTTCACTCCACACAAAGACTTCCAAAACCCACTACAATTCAGAAGTAGGTAGGAGCTTTTCTCCTGTGAAACCTTCTTACTGAGGAATTTCTGTGTTCTGCACCAGAACTGGGAACCATCCCCTTCTATCACCAATAACTGCCCCAGTAACTTTCAGAAATGAGGACACGGTAAGATGCAGTTAGTCAGAGTTTCAACCACTAGGAATTAGAAATAGGATTTCCCTGTAATCACAGCTAATTATCTAGCCCCCCTGGGTTATTATATGCATGCAGAGGGATTTCTCCACCTCTGGGTTCCAGGAAGTCTGCCTGGGACTTGAGCAACCTTCAGCCAACAAAACATCATTGAAACTGGTAGATTCATAACACAATACTGACCGGTGCGGGCTATACTCCAACACAAACACTAGCAGATGGACTTGGAGCTCTTCTCTTCCACATTGATCTTCAAAGGGTGTACCATATGGGAGGGAAAAAATCTGAGTAGAGCTGAATACTGCACACAGAAACTCAGTCCACCCCTTAAGCAATTTCACACACTCTTGGGGCAAAAATACAGTACTGGAGCCCAGTCTCCTTTTATGGGAATTTCCCCATCTGAAAAAAAAAAAAAAATATCATCTTTGGTGAAACCCTCTAAGAGGTCTTAACATCACTGCCACTATTTGAGGGCCTGACCATAAACAGTACTTTGCTATAGCTTACATGAAAAAAAGCATTAAAATACAGACAGGACAGCTGTCTTCAAGCTGCATTCTCACCACACTACCATGTAAGACAAGCTTTACAGTTTGTGTACTTGTTCAAGACTAAGTGATCTTTTGCATTTTACAGTCTTCAGAGACATTCACACGTTTAAGCGATGCTGAGAAACTCAAGTATTATGTGTATTCATATTCAATGCTATTTACTAATACCAGCAGCTTTACCTAATACCATACATTTTCAGCTTCTGTTTTTCACAGGTTGGCAGTGTAATTTTAGTCTGAGCAAGAAGAACAATTAGTCCTACATTGGTTCCTTGTGATTTGTATTGACATAACACTATTCATCCATGCCAAAGCAGTTTTTTCCACCCAGCCCTAAAAAAACAGCCATTTCTAAACCTGAAAACCATTTTGTTCCACAAACCCATCTTACACCTCTGGGGGCTGGTGACACAGCCACACCACAGAGGTTCAAGAAAACCAAGCAGTGGTGGGAGGCTGTAAGAGAAAAAACCCTGCAGACAAGTCAGTGTCAGCCAAGAGACAATAAAGTATCTCTCCTTTGACAGAGAAAAGGAAAGAAAGACAAACTATCTTCCAGCTTAGATCAGGTATTTCCAGTAAATAAACATAAATCAGGAATACTCTAACAGCAAGCACTATTTTAAGAATCAACTCAGGCCCCAAGGTTAGCAATAATATTCTCCAGTTATTCTTTTACCTTACCTGGCCACTGCGTAACAAGGGTTCCTAAATCTTAAGACCATGAAAGGTTTAGATTCATATCAGAAAGATATCTTCTTCTTGGAACAGCCACTACAAATAAATTACTCTGGGTGACAGAATAGGAAAGCACAGGCCACCACATCTCATCAACTCCTGCATCTGCCCTACCTGCCAGCCCAGTCTCACCCCTCAGTCTGTCTTTTGTAGGCCCCAACTTCCCCCTCACCTCACCAAGGTGGTGATCTTTATAGCAGCTGTTGCTCATCCCCCAATGATCCCAGCCAGGGCTGCAATTAGCCCTTAATTAATCCTGCACCAGGGCAGCTGGGGATGTTGTTTCCTCTCCTCCAAAGCCCTCATGCTGTGGAAAGGAACTTGGCACCTACTATCTGCCTGCTGTTTTCCATCACAGGAGTTTGTTGTATGGAGTTGGCTGACGCGCTGGCAACACCACCCCATTGTGGATACAGGCAGCTCATGCACTGCCTCTTTGCCACAGGGCCAGTGCACTTCAGGAACATACAGCACTCTCGTTTTCAGAGTGCACTGTCATGACAAAGTTGTGGTGGCAAGAACATGTTTTCTGTGGAAGAAACACATTGCAGGAAATCCCTGAGTGAACTCTGTCATCTTTCCTAAGCCCTAAGGCATGTGTATTGTTAATAGAATAGATAACAAGATGCTTACAGCAGTGTATGTAATCAGGAAAAAATCTCCAATGTAAAAATGTTAGTGTCATCACACGTAAGAATTAGATAAGCATGTGTGAATCCTTCATAAACTCAGTCATCCTTACTGTTACCAACAAGCCAAATCAGAAACCTTGCCTGCTGCTGTACGATTTGAGCACTTTCTGTAGAGAGACAGTGAGATGGGCAGGGGCCACCAGCTCTGAGCGGAGAAGCTGTGGGAGCTGGACTTTGCTCAGCCTCGGGAAGAAAGAGTCCGCCAGTAACTACAAGGGGTTTATTGAGAAGATGGATCTGGGCTCTTTATTGAGGTGCCCTGTAGAAGAAAAAGGACAATGGACATTATCTAAAACCTGCTTTTTTCAATTTAAGAAAGTAATTTTCACTATGCAAATGATTAAGGAACAAGTTACCCAGAGTCCTTGGAGATTTTCAAGACTGGGGAAATCCGTGAGCACTCTGATGTGGATTCAGTGTGACCCTCCTTTGGGCCGGAGACCCCCGAAGGCCCTCCTGGCTGGGGTGTTCCTGTGATGCTACTAACCGGCATGCCCTTCTCACAGCCAGGCAGAAGCCAGCCGCTGGATGTCACCCTGTGCTCACCAAACCGCCCTGCTCCTACCGGCAAACAAAGGATCAAATCTGATTGCAGCGGGCAGGCTTTCTTAAGTAATGACTTAGGACTATTACACTTCAAAGCAAACCTTGCTGAAAAATGCACAACAGTTTAGTTTAAAAGCTTTGAAATCCCCAGCTAAGGTTGAAAACTTAATGCTAACTTCAGCCAAATAGATACCGTGAGATCCTAAGTTAAGAGTGCAGTTCGAGGCCGCATCAAGAGTGTTGCAGCTTTGTTTAAACGCAAAACTGAATACACATTAAGCTGTGTGTCTATTCCCCTGTGCTGGGATAAAATGAACAGAAACAGATTGCAAGATCTTGTCATATAAATAGCACAGATTGCATGTAAGATACGGTGTACATATTGCTAAAACAGTAACAGTGAAACTGCTGTGATTTCTGGAAAGAAACTGCAAGGACAATAATCACTGTAGGGGAAAAAGAAAGAAACTAGAAAATCAAAAGCATCCTCCACTGCCTGCTAGCATAATATTGATTCTCCTCTCCTTCTCCTGAAAGTCAGTTCCCATTTATTTCAGCCAGATACGCTACAGCATGAACACTTAGGGGTCTGAATGGCAAGCTGTGTTGTTCTGAAACGAGCTTCACCTAAGAATGTGAAATGCAGAAAGCAGATCTTGTGTTCACTGTCAAAACCATTGATCTTTAACTGTCAACTTCACATTAATAGTGCTGCCAACTGCAAGCACTCTAAAGTTTTCTACCGGCATCCCGTGCTCCCCTGCCTTTCCTCCCTTCCCCACTTCCCCCAGATTTCATCGTACAAGTCTGGGATCATTTTGTTTACCTTTGGTGTTAGCGCTGTTGAGATTAAGGTTTCCACACTTCCCTACATTTGTAAAGGGTAGAAACTTCAACTTCCCTCTAAAAACAGGAGATTCTCCCTTGTTTTCCCTCTCGTAATAATCAGGCCTCAGCAATAGGAATTTTAAGTTAACAAAAATTGTAAAATTGGTGATAAAATAATGAAAATTGGTATACTGAAAATAAAACCAAGCAACGATTTGATTCAAGTGAATGAATGACAATTTGAGGCATATGGTGCAACTTCTCTAGAGTGAGAAGATCATGTCAGACTACAACATCTCCACCCTTCTGAGTACACTCACCATCCCTTGCAAAGTGAATCTACCCAACATGCCCTCCCCATGTAGCACTTATCATGATGACATTGCCCTCGAGAGGCAATGGCCACAAAGATCAGGAATTGCTGCATTCGTCGTATCACGTCCCTGCTGACTAATGAATGAAGTGACAATTCTCCTTTGGACAACTAAAAAAAGGATCCTGACAATAAGTGACATAATGAAGCTATAAATTTACCTAGTCTATCATCCCACAGTTCAGATTGTAGCATAGGTCACCAGTGCGTATTGAGATGACAGTTTTACACAATGTGGATGTATAAAACAAGTACCTATGACACTGTGCAGACGGAAGGTGCTGTAAAGCTTCATTAGATTGGAAACCATCCAACAGTTGCACATTAGAGACTGAATTCAGTAGACAAGTAGCTTTGCCAGTACAATGCTTCTTCACAGCCAGATGCTTTACAAATACCACAAAGGGAACCCTTATCTTACCTTCCTCAGAATGAGATTTTCAAGTAGCAAAGACAGACTTTGATGCCCCTTGAAAGTCTGCTGAGTTATTTTCTGCACAGAAGAGATCACCTCAGAACAAGGCCTCTGATGGCAGCCAGGGAAAAGGCGAAGACAAATACATACTGCCCACATTCTGCCACAATGGCCCCACACTTGCTGTAGCTGCCAAAGAAGTCATAGCAGGCTGTTTTTCAACACTACACCAAACGCTGCCATTTGTGCAAGCTCAAAAAGGACAATATACGTATACCTACTCTCTATTGTATGCATCCTGCAGTGAAAATATTCTCCTCTTAGTTGTTGTTTTACTATCCTGAAGTATCCATAGCTCATACAACCTGGTTAATGGGCAAACAGGAGCTGAAAGTAATGTCTGTAAACTTTTCTTTATAAGGATGTGTGTTAAGGATTAAGCGCAATGTCAAAGACTAAAAACACTGGTTTCACTTTATACCACAGAAAGTCCCGTTCTCCTGGCCTGGAGCTCCAGTACTGTAAATATAGAGGAGAGAACAGTATCTCTGTGGAGAAATTTGTATAAAGCTTCTTACACCTGCATCTTACACATCCATGCAGAACCAGGTACATTAATAACTGTAACAATTATCAGAGATCATGATTTGAGAAAAAACTCATATTTTCCAACAGCAAGTGCTAAACCTCACCTCACAATTTTCATCCATGATATCCACAGTGCAATCTAATGTATTTTGTGCGTTGCTTGCAAACACTTACTCCTGCGCATGCTCTTCTGGTAGCTGCAGCTTCTAGCGTGTGACACATACAGGATGCACTTCCATCGGACCTATGAATGCATGCAATTGCGAACACCTCATCTTAGCAAGCTGTGCTGAGTGGGAACGATCCAGCTGAAAAAATAACACTTTGTAGGTTAAAATGAGTTTGCTCACAGACAACCCTGCCAGAAGTCTTCAACAAATGCAACTACTGCTATTCCTAAAATATTTTGGCTCTCAACTTCCCCGAAATAATGAAATTTTACCTGAAGATCTCGCTTTTTGAGGTCAAACAGTCAGCATGGAGGCCAAACACCACCACGACCACGTTCATCCACAAGCATGTTTAACACTGAGTGACACAACCTCCCACTCCGGAGGGCAGGTGGCTAAGCCAAATGACTCCCCATGCACCTCGTCATCCCGGGTGGAGACAGTGGAGGGCTAACCTGGCGATGACCGGCCAGGGACTGCCACCCTCGCCGCCATGATGTCTCAGGCAGCCCTCTCCCCCTCCCCGAGTCGCGAGCACGAGGGGGCAGAGAATGCCCCATCCCGATTGGCTGCCGCGCTGGCGGGCGCTAGATGCCGCGCTGGCGGGCGCTAGATCCCGCCCTTCTAGAAGGTTCGCCGCCGCCTGAGGCGCTTGAGGCACAGGGAGCGTTCTGAGCTTCACCCGGTGGCTGCCACAAGAGGGCACTCGGAGCCGCATTTAGGCTTGTTTCTGAGCTGTTCTGTGGCTTCAGAAACGTGCTTGTTCGTAAACAATTAAACACATTTTCTACTTCACCCAATTCCATGAGTCAGGCTCTCCACGACATAGCGGGCATCTCAGGGCTGGCAGTACGACTGTTAGAGCCGGAGAGGGATCAGCAGGATACCTCCCCTCCACATCTCATACTTCTGAACGTTTAGCAGAAGCTAAATGTTTTCTGTACCAGTGCTCAGGGGAGCAACGGGGCACCGTGCTCCCTCCAAGCCGGCAGAGGCCCTGGGCAGGCACCATCCCCAGCCTTACTCCATCCTCCTGTTTCAGCCTGTAGCTCTGAGCGATGGTTTCAGCTTGAACGTGCCCCGTACCAGCACACACAATGGGTGATACACAGGCTTTAGCAGTATATCAAAAAGAGTATTTAGTTACTGGTGATTTCTCAGTGGTTGGATAGCTCTTGTAATAAAAAGTATTTACTCCAGCTAGTCACAGGTGGCTTACACACGGAAGGTATTTCTAATATCTAATACATGGTGTAAGGTTATGGCAAGAAAATGCAGTTCAAGATTGCACATCTTAATCCCTTACATACCATATTTATACCATGCAGACTTAGAGCAATTCAAAGGCTATTAGCTTTATTAACGAGTAACGAAGTATAAGCAGGTAAAAAATTTCTAAAGAACAAATCCTGTGTATTTCCCCATCCCAAATCACTCCCTTTAAGTGAAAACTTTCTTGTTTTGAAGAAGGATTACTTGTTTCACAAACGTCTATTAGAGGAAGGGCTGTCTGTTCAGGGAGGGTGTCCAGGTTTCCTCCTGTCAGCTTTCCCTGGCAGCAGCAGAGAGATTACCTGACCACTTTCAGTACTATTCACAGAAGAAATCAATGTCCTGAAAAAGAGAGTTAAAAGGAAAGATGTTTTGAGATTAGTGAAGGATTAATGTTCCTTTATCACCCTCCAAAGGTACATGAGTAGATGCAAACACAGAATACGCTATAATATGCTCAAAGTACACCATAATATATTCAAAGTACTCTGGAAAAGAAAAAGGTCTTTTGACTCCTTCTGCATAGCTGGGATGATTTGTTCCTGCCATAAATTTTTAAAATGAATTAGGCAATACCACCTTCTCTCTCCATTTCAAATGATTCCTTTATCTCCCTTTTTTGTTTTGTATTCCCACATCCATACCCAGATTTATTAGTCATATGTAACCCTTTATCCTTAAACAGTTCCTAATCACACATGAAAAGGATGCCTTAAACAGACTGAGGCTATGCAATACACTTGCTATGGAGAAACGTGACTAGAAAATAAATGCCAGTGTTTTGCTTGAAAACTTCCAGCATGGGATAGACTTCCACAGCATATTGTTTTCATCTAACTTGCTGTTATTATCTTATATGGCTATGCAGATCTCAGTTCTGCTGCAGGGAATTATCACAGTATGCTGCTCAAACGGTACAACATTTACATTTGACCAGTATATCACATATAGCTGTCCATTGGAAGCAGAAGACAGGGAGCTGTTTTGGAAGAGATGCTTACTGGTAATGAAAGTACTCTTATCTTAGCCAGCAAATGACCAATTTTAAGTGATCGAGGGAAGGCAGGCAATCCAACACTGCTTTGTAGTACACACAGTCTATTGTGTTGAGTCTATTGTATTCAGTGTGATTCAATGGTTCAGAAGTAGCAGCACGGGGCGGG
>NW_010522668.1:18725-32410 GCF_000687285.1 Phaethon lepturus
CAGCAACCAACAGGCACCGTTTTACCCAGTGCTGCGCAAAAGGATGCTGAGAGAAGTTCAAAGGGAAAAATGTTTATTAGCATGGTCTGTAGCTAACGGGGTACATTGACTCCAACAGTGAAAGTTACTTTGTGGGGGAAAAAAATAAATTAAAAAAAAAAAAAAAAAAGAGGGTCAGAGAGACAGAGGCCCCCAGGCTGATGTCCTCTTTCAGCCTTCTCTCCAGTGCAGCAGGCGCCCCACCATAATCCTTTTCCTCATCGAGTTGCCTATCATTTGTTCGTTCATGCAAAGCCAGTCAGTGCTTTGATCAGGGGCTGGTGCTGCATGCCGATTAATCATTAAGCTTTGTGCATCATCAGGTCCCCTAATATAAATGGCAACCCCTTCCCAAGGGAGCCCATCATAACACTGGTATTGGGCTTTGTAGGTACAAGGCCAGGAAAGCAAGGCAAAAACATTGCCACTCGCTTGAGGGAAGGTTACAGAGCTGTGAGCACTAGAGACCGGCTTCTGACTTGCAGATGGAAGGCTGGTGGTATTTAAGGCATCTATGGTGGTGTGCAGCACTAGTGCTGCAGACAACAGCACCTTTAAGGGTTATTTCTGGAGCAAGCAGCGTGCCCATACACAGATTGGTCAAGATGGGCTGTAGACTGTTTCAAATGTGAACTTTGAGACAGTCAGATCCTTAAGGTCATGTTTGCAACGTATGACTGAGAGCAGTAGAACAAGGAGAACAACATATGTGTATCGCCCTTTTTTTTCATTGCATTCCTCCATAGAGAGAATGTGAAGTAAGGGTGAAACAACTGTGAAAGTTGCTAGTTTTGCAAAAGAAAATTACTTTCCAGTTAAAGTTCCACGTTGCAGCCTGGCAACAGCCCGTTCTGGACCCTGAGTCAGCCAGCAGGCTAAGGTCTTGCTTCAACCTACCTCTGCTTCCAGTTCAGCTTGCCATGCAGCAGACTGGCAGTCATATTGTTGAGACAAGAGCTTGAAAACATATTTTAGGTGTTCTTTCATTTTCTGTGACTAATTAATTGCTGCAATGCTTCAATGCCAAATTCAGAATAACCTAATGTAGTGTCAAGAAAAGAAATCACTTATCCGAGTTCTGCATTTCCTCAAATAAAGCTTGTCTGACACATTATAACACAAATCCTAGCAACTATTAACATGAAACAAAGTTACTCCTTTCCTTTATTTCCTCTGTGTTAATGAAACCCATCTAATAATTTGGACCCAGGATTAAAAACTCCATATACAATTTCAGGACTGAAGCACTAACTGTTGCATTTTGCTGTACACTTCAAAATGGCATATAGCTAAATACTCTATATTGATGAAGGTAATTACTGGAAACATACCACTCAATTTGTTTTAAGCATAGAAATAAGCTACCAGTAGGTGTCAGTTCTAAGCCAAATCATACCAACCTCTCAGAAAGGAGCCTCCTCTTCCACTTGTCTGTGAAGTGTTTCATATCTTCAGTAAAGTTAAAAGTTGTCTGGTGTATGAGACACTACTGTATGTCATCAAGAATGATCACTCTTCCAAAATATATCCTGCCTACTTATAGACCACTAATGTGTTTCCAGTTGTGTTTTAAATCAGCTTTTTGATAGATGTACCAACAACTTCAAAAGCATGCTTGCTTTCTCATAAAAAGAAGAGGGTAAATCAGAAGTTTTCAATGACAACATCCATATATATACACACGCAATTAATAGGAAGTGTGCTTGCATGCGTTACTGAAGTATGTGGCACAACAGCCAAAATCTAAAAAAAGAAAGCTTCTTGCTGTGTATTGCAAATGGTTTGGGTAAAACTTACATGGCCTTGAAGGAATACTACTCAAATCAATAGGAACTCTAATAGGATCAATCCCTTAACGCAGCATTGGTAATGTCTGCAATATCACAGCGTATGTTAGGAATTTATTGAGGCTATTGGCCTGTATAAAGGCCCAAAGATTGGATCCCTAAGCATCTGTGATATCCTACAATCAACTGCCACAATTATGATTTGTTTTTACAGCAAATTAGCATTACACAGCCAAGTATAATTATGTAGCCAGCTGGGCTTTTGCAAATTCCTTACCGTTGTAGGAACAGTCTTATTTGCTTCTTGATAGACATGTTGTTCTGAGACTAAACTGCTAGGGAAATAACCAACTGTCCCCATATGGTCTTCATACTGTTCTCCATAAACCTTCAAGCAAGGAGATGTATAATTAGGTACCTTAAAACAGTCCTCATCTGATTTGAGCTAGTTCATAATTTAGTCAAAAGCAGTTACTAATAGTGTTTCTTCTCCGGTTTCATATTTCCTAGGTTCCAATTAGCTTGCACATGAAACAAATCATTAACAAAAGTTCTGATACAGGCATACATTTTTTTGGAGTAAGTTAATACCACTGACAGTTTATCTGGAATTTTTTTATAAATGCAGCTAATATTTAGCTTTGCTTCCCTTAAATTTAAGACTTTTATGATCAACTGTGTTAAAAGCTTTCTCCTCCACAGTTTCATCAAACAGCCACAGAAAAGAACTGTTGAGCCCTTCTGTTAAAGTTCAGGTCATAGTTACCATATAGTTATTGAAAGTATTTCATAAAAAAAAATTAAACCCTTTAAGACTCCTCAATTAGTTTAAGTTTAAACATTCACTTGGAAAACTAAGTTGCTGCTTTAGAACCCACAATAGCTCAATATTAGCATCCATTTCTTGACAGAAATACGTGTTAATCTACTTCTGGTTTGCTCATATACACAAGAATCTCCTCTTACACTTCCAGCCCAGAATTCTCCAGAGTCTTTTTCTTTCACTAGTTTTGAGTAAACATAAATCAACTGCCCTTTTTTAATATTAATGAATCTGCAGTCTGGAGCATTATAATCCTCTTCTGCTCTGGCAAGGGAAATGGTGTCTAGAAAAAAAAAGAATGAGGTGGATGAATTTAAATACATATATACTTTTAGAGAGAGAAATGTAAGTATGTGTATGCTTGTATGCACACATGTAGAACTATTTCTACAGATAAAAGTAGATTATCCTGAAATTAATAAAAGTCTTCAAGAATTTGTTCTGCTTATTTTTCTATTCTCCACTAAGCAAAGGAATAGCTTAAGAGTGTGCCATCTCATCATAGTGGAAGTTATGATCCTTCTCTCTACATTTACCTTTCACTTGAGTGAAAAATGTCCATTACAAAACCCTTTTTGCAGTAAAACTGCATGTGACGTTCCACATAAACCCTCCCACTCTGCTTTTAAAGTTGATAAGCCAATACAAATACAACAGAGCTAAATAAGCAGAGTAGTTTTCCCTTGCACTAACCGCATCCAAACTCCACAGTCATTTTTGAGACTATTTTGTCCTCAAAATTAAAGCAACATTACTTACAGACACAGTCGTCATCAGCACACAGCTTTTTGCTGGCAAGCTTGTCCATAAATATTCCAGTTACAAGAGGACACATTAATCCGAGACACAAAAGTAAAACAACCAAATAAACACACTGTGTCATTTTGCTTTGCTGCAGTGCTTGCTGAATGCACACCAGGTCCAGCAATCCCCATCTTTTATGGAAGAGGCAGACACCTGGACAAATACTCCGGGCCAATGGGAAGGGGTTGGGGGGACATTCCACCCCACCAGACAAGCCGCAGGCAAGAGGAGGACCTCAGGGTCCACTCACGAAACCGAATACTCTCCTTAAGCCATTCTGCATTAACATTTCCATCAGCAACAGTATTAAACATTTTAAGCCTTCCTGTAGTTGTCTGTAGTCCTAATCGCACCTCAAGCAAAGTTTGAGAATCAAAATTAAGTCAGACCCTGGTAAGCAGCAAAGGAAATTACATCCTTCCAAATCCTCAAATTCTTCATTTTCACAAATGTTCACTGACAAGCGTAATCTTCACTGGGCTATAAACCCCCAGTGGCAGAGATTCCCCTGCTACGGGTCAACAGAAAGGACCTACTTGGATCCTAACAAATGGATGCAAATGTGAACAAACATTAAGGAGTTGAAACTCAGAAAAAATGCTTTGCAAGTCAGCAATTTCAATTTGAAAACTTAAGAGTTCAAACACCTCATACTTGTATAAGGAAGATCCCTTCCACAGGGAGACGCAGTTGAGAGCAAAACACACAGGTTATGCCAGGACAGCAACCATTTCACTTTTATTTACATAGCTGAACTCAGTTGAGAGTTTGCAGATGCATACAGCACCACAGGCTGACTTAAAAGGTCCTCTTTACACCGTGGAGAGGACATCTAGAATTCCTCTAGCTTCCCAAAATCTTGTCCTAGCATACAGGAGGCAAGACCTGTAGGGAGTACTTTAATTAAAATAGATGTACACACAAAAGGAACAACCACTGGAGTTGCACTGCAAGCCATTCACATCGCAGTTGTCAGGCTACAGAAGGCTGGTCTGGATCAATCCTTAAAAGTGACCAAGAGCAAGTTTGGAAATTCCCAAAACAGCACTTCAGAGAACCACTGCTTCCCGATTCGCAAGGAAGCATGAAGAGCTGCTGGCTGTACCAGCCTTTCAGTCCACAAGCAGAACAGAGGAAGCTGTCAACTGTCATCAAAAAACAAGGAATTGTTCACCACTTCCCATCAGCAAGCAGGTGTTCAGCCATCTACAGGGAAGCAGGGCTCCATCCCGTCTAAACAGTTACTTGGGAAGACAGGCACCATAACTCCGAACATCCCCCCACTCCTTCCTTGTTCTTCGCCCCAGCTTTATGTATTGAGTGTGACATCATATGGTATAGAATATCCCTTTGGCCAGCCTGGGTCAGCTGTCTCGGCTGTGTCGCTTCCCAGCTTTCAGTGTATCCCCTGCCTTCTCGCTGGCAGGCCAGCATGAGAAACTGGACTGTCCTTGACTGCTTAGCAACAACCCAAAACATCAGTACATTATCAACATTTTCTCATCCTAAATCCAAAACATAGCCTCACACAAGCTTCTGTGAAGAAAATAAACTCTATTCCAGCTGAAACCAGGACATAGTCTCACATACATAGACTAGTGGGACGCAGGGACAGCATAATACCTATAAAATTATGACTGCAGAAGGAAAAACATAAGGTTTACCATGGAATAACAGTCACTTTTGCTCTCTTACAGGCACATTGAAATGTTTTTCACTTGCAAGTCGTAGAACACTTGTGAGACCACACACACAAGTATCACTAAAAAAGAACATCCTGTATATGAAGATAGGACAGTAATTGAGATGACTGTGAAAAGGGCATCATCTTGCAATGTACTCTAGGAACAGAAGATGAAAGATTCTTCAGATCTTGTGCAAAAAAGTTGGTTTATGTAGCTAGTTTTATGCTTACAGATAACATAGCACTTGCTCCGAAATTGTGTGGACATGCCAGAACTACCAATTTGTATACCAAGATTTTGTAAAAAGCAATCATACTTCCGTGAGGGTGCAGCAGTTTGTACAAAGACCAGTTTTAAGTCAAATTTCAATTGTTTCAGAGCACAAGCTAGGCAAAACAGACGCTCTGCAGCTACAGCCGAGCCCACACAACACAGGGACTGTGCGGAGCCACGGTAATAGAGGAAAGGCTACAGCCTCAAGCATCCTTCCTCCCACCCCCATTGACCAAATTACTTTGGAAACAGAAAAAAACCTCAACACTTGCAATGTAGCTACAGTGCAAAACGTTCTTCATTGTAGTTTCTTGCCTAACTATCAGCTACTTGCCTGAACTACTTCTAAAGGAAATGATGCTAACTCTACCCTGTCACTTCTTTGTCTGAAAGGGCAGTTAGTGGCCCCACAGAGAAAAGTGTTCAAGAATTGAGGAAAGGTGCAACATGGCAAGCACCGTGCGACCGCTTCCTCTCAAACATTAATCTTCAAGTGTCCAATTGCAATCCTCCTAGCCAACACCATGCAACAGCTACTGCAAGATTCGTCAAAAATTATTATAAGTAAATCTGATTATTCTCTTAACCTAAAATATCTTTCTAGATCTTCCATCACCTGAACAAAACACTTCAGCTTTTGAAGTGATTTTTGCACCCAAATATTTAGAACAGTTACAACTCACAATACTACATCTGATTACTTCACTGCATTCACTGTATCTCATGCCACACCAGACCTGTAAAGGTTTTTGACAAATGGAAAACAAAACCAAACCAACAAACCCAGAGGCATTAGGACACACACCTTGGAAAAACTTGCCTAAAAATGGACTGTCAGGCTCATCTGCATTATCTTTGTAAAGAGACAGAAAGCTCTTCATAAACCATTTATTAAAATCACGGGCAATAGGGCTGGGAAGAGCAGATGAGAAAACAACAGATAAACTTCTGTTTCTTCTGTGAACCTGCTTCTACTACCAGCCATCATTACAAAGACAAAACCAAGATGAACAACAGTGCCATCAAACTGTAATCAATTTCCACCATACCTGGAAAAAAACCAACCCACTAAGCACAAGTTGTTTTTCTTAAGTGAGAAAGTCATTCTTCCTGAAAAGCAGCTGTCCCCTTGATAATGAGGCTGAAGATTGAGTATTGCATTTATTCTGAATATGCTGACATTTAGCTGTCTTTCCAGAGCAAAAAGCGTGAGCAATTTTCCAGCACTCGTTTCTGAGAAATGGGTCTCACCTTAAACATAGTTAAACCAATATAATGAATAAGCCCTGCAAGCCGAACAGATCAATAACGAGACAGATTCAAGGAAAAACGTGGCTTGAAAACAACATAAACTGAATTTATTTTATAAAAATTAGTATTTCAACACAAAATTTTATTATCCGGTAGATCCATGGAACTCCTAAATCTGTCCTGGCCATTGTGCAATTTTACACAAGTCTTAAGCTTTCTACAGAGAACAGCAAACATGCTAGCTGATCCAAGTATCATCATATGAAAAAAACAACTATCCACAGAAGTCCTTTATAGGAGCATCTGGTTATTTCTTCGCATAAGTGATTTTCATGGCATGAGATGGAGTAATCTTGAATCCTTGGAGAGCATCTCGAGCAGCTCCTGCTTGATTCTCATTTTCAAACTCCACAAATGCGATGTCATGGCGCCCAGGCACTAAGCGTACTTCTTTGAATCCAGGAAACCTTTAAAATGAGGTGAAAGAGTCAGATAATATTTCCTAGTTTGATCTCTCATCAGTAGAATAATATTTCCTAGTTTGACCTCTCATCAGTAGCCATAAGACCTTATCATAAGCACCTACTATAAATAGTTATATATAAATATATATAAAAAAATAACTGTATAATAGTTATTACTAATGAAAGTTTTAAATTGAAGTATTTCACATGTCCAGTCCTTAAACCATGTGTCAGTTAAGGATCATTACGTGGAAGAAATTTAATCAGTCTTGTGCACATATGGAAGTAACTAAAGCTAGTTTTAAAACTGCTCCTGCTGTTGTGAAATCTTTACTATTACAGCCACCAGCTTAAATCCGGTGCAGATCGATAGTAGATAATTAACACAATCAAAACCAGCTACCAAAAAAACGGATTTGCACCAAGACATCAGAACTGACATCTGTAACCTTGGCAGTAAGACAAAGAACTGAAATACCTTCAGAAAAAAACTCTTTTATTTCTAAAAAATCAGTTTTCCAACTGAGAAAAAGCACACAGGTAACAGAAAAAGTGAAAGGACTCCTTTCTATTCAAAACTTACTGATTGAATAACATGGACAGCATCATCTCATTCGTTTCCTCAGGCAAGTTATTAAGGAAAAGGATATAGTTTGGTGGGTTATCAGGCACCTGCAACAACAGAAAATCAAAGCTCAGAAGATTATACACAGCTATCTGTTCTGCTGCTTCTGTCTGCATGATTATTTGCATCAAGACTTACATATCCCTAGTTTTGCCCAGAACACTGCTAGCTGGACTAGCAGCAGTACCAAAACACTGAATATCTTTGGGTGTCCTAAACCCACAAAACCCACATGGTTTTACTAGAGTACTCTATTCAAGTTTATTAAACCCAATGTGGTTTAATTTATTTAGATTTAGAGCTTTAGAGTCTTTAACAGATTTGCCTGCTAATATGAACTTGTAGCAACATACCAGACACAAGGCTGAGTAGTCAGTTTGCTGACACTGGACTGAAAGACTGCAATCTGCATTAAGGCAGATGCAGATGATCGAGGAGATCACAGAAATATAAAGAAACTGAATACCACAATTTCAAACGTCCCAATAATGGTGCCAAGTGAGTTAATGCCTCAGTGGGACAATCTCCTTCAGCTTATGGAAATATTCCAGGCAGTGCCATTAGAAAATAAACTTCTGAAGTTCAAATACCTAAATACTCAGTGTTGTGCTTTGATGCAAACTGACATACACATATTGTGCCTTGTTATAAATGATACCTGAAAGAAAACCCAGACTGGGAGCAAGACATTTTCCCCTGTGGATTATGTATGCAATTCTCAATAATAGTACTCAAGAAAGAAATGCAGGGCAAACAAAGATACTCTTCTATAGGATTTGTCCTCCTGCAAATCCTGGCTCTTTAGTATCTCCCCTTCTAACACACATGAATCATTTCACTGAGCAGACAAGATGAGTGAAGCATAGGGAGTTGTTGCTACATCTCCACACAATCCTCTGGAAAATAAGACACTTATGAGAAAAAAGAAAAAGTGAGCAGAAGACTCCCAAACTCCTGAAAGGAAGCTTTTATGCAGATATTCTGGCACCCTGTGTAGTCTTCCTTCTCCTTCTCTACTACTAGAACGAAATAAGTTAAAGGGAATTTATTAACAATGAAAAAAAATCAAGAATCCCGCAACTGATACTAAGCACAGTCCAAATTTAAGAATCAAGTAGGATTTGTTAATAGTGCAGTATTCTGTACAATAATGAGAAACTGCAGATTTTTCATTTCATGTCAACCAGATATAGTAAGTGCGGGATTTCTTTTGTTTGTTTACTGTGATTTAGCTGTTAGACAAATCGTCTCACAGAGCAAAAAGGAAGCTGTAAAATATATCCTCAAGTTCCCATGTGTAACAAGCTTTTATTCATAGAGAATAATTTTAAACATCAGTGCTGTTAGTGACAAAAAAACCCATAAACATTACCTGCTGATTCTGTGCTGCAGTCCCTGGGGCACTGGCTGAATTTGGTGTTGCTCCCTAGTAAATAAGCACAAAATAGTTTTACAAAGGTGTTCTGTTAGAAATATATAAGCATACATCACCATGTTTCTGTACAACTGACGAAGTATGTTAAGGTTTTTTTAAGCTACAATCCAAGTAACATTTGTTGCTTATGAGATACTTCCCAAAGGGAAACATAAAGCCTGTAAATTTTGCCGAACTTCAAAACCAGGCAATCAAAGAAAAAACGCCAGTAGTATCTGATCTGACTATGGCTGAGTCTGCAGATACAGCAAATCGCTATTTCTCTACATTATTAAATTTGGTTCAATAGACAGGAAGGAAGCAGTTTTGAAAACGAAGGCTTAGACAGGACATACCTAATAGGAGAAAAATAGGTGTTTCCACTGAGGAGTCCAGTTTAGCAAGGACAACTGAAGCTATCATAGCCATTATAACTGAGTAGAAATTATTTCTTCTTAGGAGATGTTTATATAACAATTGATTTTCTACTAAATTCTGAGAAATTTAAATATTCTACCTAGAAAATGTTGCTTTCTATGAATACTTGTACCTCTCCTTGATACAAATTTCTGCCTTAGCGGGAAGTGCAGTTAAATAACACAGTATTCAAGCTCTGTGCCTTGATGTTTTTTGCTGTACTTCAAGCACATAAATTACTAAGTATCATTAGTTTAGGCCAGGCCAGGCCAACCCTTAGCGGAGATACACTCCAAGCCAACTCCTTTTCATCTAGCTGTCAATCAATTCTCTTGTTCCCATTTACCATTCTTCAGTGCTTATAGAGCAAATAGGGCATTAAAAGACTGAAGCAAAAAGCTGGTTGAGCGCTTGAAGCTGGCATTAAAGACAAGCACACACGCCTCCTTTTTTTCCTTTCTAAAAAATAAGTTAGTTTCTACTTTGGTTTATTGTATGTTTGCCCTAAATCTTTATTTTCATCTTGTAGAGGATAAGAGGAGGGGGAAAAAAAAAGGAACAGCAAAAACTACATAATCAGTCCCCTCTCCTTCAACTTCTAGTGAGTACTCAAAAGCACTAGGTATCAACAGACCACAATTTAGGAAATTGAGAAGTACCAGAGATCATACTTAGTCCTACTCCCCGCCCCCCCGCTTAAAATAGCTTTTGTATTTGTTTTTTTTTTCTCTTTTAAACAGAGAATCAGCTTACCTGGATAACCTTTTTATTTGCTGCATTTGCTGACTGCTCCAGAGATTTGGCCTTTTTCTTTTCCTTCCTTTTTTCCTTATCAGCAAAAGTACCACGCATTTTAGAGATTATATCAGAGTCTGTTTTTGCATACTGAATACGCTTTTTAAAAGAGAAAAAAAGAAGTACATTTTGCAGTTAATAATACTGAACATTTTGCACCACTTTTATTAACTGTGCTCTACTGTGCATTTACACTTTTTCTGTAGGAACTTCTTGTATTAAAAATAGTTATAAACTGTAGGTATGCTTACAGAATATCTAATCCTCGTAATTAATTCCAAACACAACTACAGAACTCTAAAAAAACCCACAAAAACCCTAAGATGGAAATTACTAATTTTAACTCATTCAAATTGGACTCTATTCATCTAACAGCATCTTTTTAATATCTGTCAAGGTAACATACAAAGTGATATCACAGCATTTGATAAAACTAGCACTATCCCCTGTTAAAAAAAATGAGAGTTTTTTAAACCCATTTTAAAGGGAGTTTGAATTTTACAGTGATGTCTCAGACCTCTGCAGAAAACGGAGTGCAGCAAAACTCAAGACTTCTTAAATAGAAAGGCCAGTACCTGCCTTAATCCAAACCGGCTTGCATAAATTGTGTCAGCAGCACAACCGTCCTGGTTTTCCAACAAAGGCTGCCCAATGCACTAGTCAGGGAGGTAAGCAGATTCAGCTACGAGTATACAGGTGTGCAACGTTGTATATGCACACAATACTATCGCTTTTACTGTCACACTACCTCAATGCAAAATTACACAGCAGTTGAAGATTATTTTTTAATGCTTTTATTTAGTGCTTAGATAGAGTATGCATGCTGCAAGGCAACATTTAAAGAGTGAAGTACACTTGAAAGTTATGAAGCCTTCATCTTTTTATTTCCTATTGAGTTTTAGTGAACACAAGTCTCTTTAAGGGTAAACAACAGAACTGAGCTGGCACAATTCCTTGTTAAGGATTTCATTGGAGGATCAAAACTGTTAGTGAAAAAAGCTCATGGCTCAGCAACACAACTGTCTGTGCTCTCCTTAATGCTCAAAGCCATGAGCTGAAAGCCAGAATTAATATATCCATCTTTACTGGTTTTGGCTGGCATACAGTTATTGTCTTCATAGTAGCTAGTACAGGGCTATGTTTTGGGTTTGTGCTGGAGAGTGTTGATAATTCAGGGATGTTTTAGATATTCCTGAGCAGTGCTTAAGCAGAGTCAAGGCCTTTTCTGCCTCTCACCTCACCCCACCAGCGAGTAGGCTGGGAGTGCAGAAGAAGTTGGGAAGGGACACAGCCAGGACAGCTGACCCCAGCTGACCAAAGAGATTATTTTCCTGGAGATGGCTGAACACCTACCTGCCAATGGGAAGCAGTGAATTAATTCCTTGTTTTGCTTTGCTTGCATATGCAGCTTTTGCTTTACTTATTAAACCATCTTTATCTCAACCCATGAGTTTTCTCACTTTTGTTCTTCTGGATTCTCTCCCCCATCCCACCAGGGGAGAGTGAGCGAGCAGCTGTGTGGGGCTTAGTTGCTAGCTGGGCTTAAACCATGACAGCATCCATCACTGAAGTCAAGTGGACCATCTGCATTGTATCCTTACACCTCACAAATAGTTGCAGAATTAAGAGATGTCTAATTATCCAAGCAGGCAACGATGTGTCAATTGTTGTGTTCTGCACATTATCAAGTAAATTATTAAACCACGTTCTATCAACCAGCAGTATATTTGCTCCACTGAAGTTACACTGAAATGCAGTTATTTGGTTTAGATGATCTAGTGCATGCACAAGCAGAACTAGTAATCTATCCAAAAAATAAATCACTGGTCACATCTGTTGAATTCTGGGAAGTAAAACTAGAGAGATCTTCACCCTACTCAATGCTACCTGAAAAATGAAGCATCATACGTATTTATTACAAATATAATAGTAATTAAGGTTACTCTAGATGTTAACTGAAAGCACCCAGTTTCAATAACATTACGAAATGAATTTAATCAGTTTAACAGAAGACATCATGAGTAAAATGGAAGTGTTTAAGAACTTAAAAACTTTAATCCAGCATAGAAAAACATAAAGCCATCACTTAGGAAACCTAAATGCTAAGTTCAACCTCTGTGTGTGTTTTAACTACAGTCTCTCTGGCACCCCTCTGGCTTGCATAAATACATATATTCATCAGGATGTGACTTGACTGAATAACAGCAAAATTACAAGACGGTTAAGTCACAAGGGGCAAGTACAAAACACTGTATTGTACCATGGCAATTTTTTTAATTTAAAAAGCTAACAAAATAACTTACCATTGGTTTCCCATAAAACGGAAAGCCTTGTAGTTGTCTCAAAGCATTAGTAGATGATCCAAGTTCTTTAAATATAACAAAAGCTTGTCCTCTCATCTTCATAGTCTTTAAAGCCACAATGTCAACCACATGACCAAACTGTGAGAATAACGCATACAGGGACCTTTTCAGTTCTGTGGACAATACCAAAAAAAAAGAGATTATAACAGGCTACATACAAACATCCACTTCTACAGTTTTCTGTCCTTCGGCGACAGTATTTTTTGCCAGTTTTAGCCCACACCATGAAACGTTACACGAATTTAGTCAAAACTGTTGCATGCGTACATGTTTATTCGCCCAGTTTTATGCAAGTTGGTGTATAATGCTTGGTTTCACACTTCAAGTATTCAGCTAGTGAAAAAGTTGTACTGCTATCCATTCTACCATTTTACAACAGTAAAAATTACACAAGGGTATGTATATATGTGTTTTCATATACATACATATATACAAACAGGCTCAACACATTCAAGTATGATGTATGACAGCCAAAGACTGATCAGAAAATCAATACTCTAACACACAACAGTAAAGAGATATGACATGAAATAAGAACACAGCAAAATAGTAACTACTTAAAGGCTAATTAAATTTGGAAAATTTGTTTGTAAATGTTCAATCAATTCTCTCACACACATGAAATACGTTTTCGTATTCTAGATTAGAATGTTTTTGTATGACCACACTGTACCTTACAACTGCAACAGATTTATTTTCCTTATTTAAAATCACCTGACTACCTGCCAAATGAAACCTTAATCTTATCCAATCAAACTAAATAATTTAGCTGCTGCTTCGTTACGAGCAGCCGGTTGCTGAGAGCTCTCGGAGCAGGATCACCACCCGTACGGCACTGCAGGGAGCTCCCGAAGCCGTGGCACTGCCAAAACAGCAGCAGCTGGATCTGCGACGAGCGCACGGCCAGGCGTGGGAGCCAGCCCCAAGTGCCAACGTCCGCTTTCT
>NW_010522669.1:0-15173 GCF_000687285.1 Phaethon lepturus
GGGGGGGGGCTGGAACTCTTCCTTGGAATAGAAGGAGGAATATGGGCAGAAAAAGATTAAATGAACTTTACTTCTTATAGCAAATATCATTAGTTGGCATTGGGTAGTAGAGGCAAAAAAATAAACGTAGAAAATGTTTTTATCACAGTTGTTGGTTTTTTCTCAGTGAAAAGCTACAAAGTAATACAGTCACAGAGTATGGCACTTAAATTAAAGGCATGATTATCTTCATTAACTGATGCCCAGTGCTATATGTATAATAATACTTTTTCTTCCAGCAGACATATATGTATATGTATGTAAAATGTGTGGAAATTATAATGATGTAGATAAGTTCAAGATATCTGTAGACAGAAAGGACTTCAAAGACAACTTCAGTCAGTCCCTTCACATGCTTGTTTGTCTTGGAGTTCTAGATTCAGCGCAGTATTTAAGGAACAGATACTACTCATTTAATGCAATGCTTTTCTCATTTGAGGGTATTATTTTGGAATGTGTCAGTTTAGGGCTGAGGGAAATAAAGCAGTCTGGCAAGAAGCATCAGGAGACTTGGCTACAGTTCCTATATGCATCTCTGAAATAGAACTTTTCTTCAGCAGTGCTTTCTTCTTACCTCTTGACAACTTGCACTGGATGATTTTTTTTCTCCTTGAATTTTCATTCTCTCATGGCTAGACTGAATTGTGTGGGGTTTTTTTTGTTTTGTGTTTGTTTTTTTTTTTTTAAGCAGAGGTACACCAGCATCTTTTTTTGTTTGTTTTTTTAGGCTATCTCTTCTAAGATCTGCATGATCTTGACCTGTGTGCAGAGAGACTTCATATGGTGACTTTTCTTTTGGCTAAGTGTATACACTGTGCTTAAATTTCTGCAAAGTACAAGTTTTTCTGTTTAACCAAGCCTGCAAATCTAATGTGAATTGAATAATCTTTAATCTCTAAAAGTTAAAGCTGAGAATTGTGTGGAAACATTTGGTTTTGACCTGGAAAAAAGCCAATTCTGCCCCCCGCCCAACGCTGTTTCAAGTTAACTTAGAAAACCTGAAGTTATTTACAGGAGTCTTGTTCAGCCAGAATAAGCCAAACCAGCAAGGCCTCTGGCCCAGTTCCTTCCATGTATTTTAACAGTAAACAATATAAGCAAACTAGTTTTCCTCTGACTCAATTCCTATTCTTACCTAGCTCTGCCCGCTTATTTTATATTTTACATGAATGTAGACACCCGGAGTTTCATTTGATGGAGGTTCTCCCAACTAAAATTCTAAAATTAATCTTTAGAATTTAATGTATACAAAATATACATTTCTTTCAATTTGCAAGATACCATTTTAGGGTAAGTTGTCAGGAGCATGGAAGAAGTTGAAAATTTAGTCATCTCACTCTTGGGTATGTCATCTGTCAGTAATAAAGCCATTGCTATTGCTTTGGATTTTTTTTTTTTGGCAGAGCTGTGATTTACAACATCATAGATGTGTCTAAAAATTCTACTGTAGATGCCAATAGCAGCTCAAGAGTTCAGGGTGTGTGAATAAACATGGAGTCGTTTTGTGCAGTGCATACTAATACAAGACAAATCAAAACTATTGGTGTCTGAGCTAGATAGACTGATGTTAGGTTACACTCAACATACTGCATTTCTGCTTTGATTTGGACTATAAACCTGACTATGGGGGGGGGGCGGGTTAAAACTGCAGTAATTCTGCTGTTAAAGGCAAGACTTAACAAGGCTACCCTTTTCTGATGTTGGCCATCCTATCCAATTATTAGATATTGCAGAAAAGTGGCTAGTGTTTCTTTTAGTCTGGAAAAAAGAAACTCCAGGTTAATTGAAAAGGAAAGATGGATTGTTACAATAGATCGTGAAGCAGATTGATTGTAAAGGAAAAAATTCTTAGAGCAGGAGTTCATAGAATGGTTTGGGTTGGAATAGACCTTAAAGATCATCTAGTTCCAACCCCTCTGCTGTGGACAGGGACACCTTCCACTAGACCAGGTTGCTCAGAATGAACAGAATTTCTTTTGTTCCTTTTGCCTGGCGTTATACTTAAGCTCTATTAAAAACAAAGAAGACAGAAAATCAATCTCATAACTGAACTTAGCATCGCAAACATATCTAACTTCATTGGAATTTTTTTGTCAAAAACATGGTGACTTGAAGGCTAGGGGTTTTTTCTTGTTTTCATTTAATTTTTTTGAGACACTACTGTCACTGCAGAGAATCTTATGTTATTTTAAGACTATGAAATGTGATTGTACAACTTAAAAATAAGGGTCTACAAGCACTGGATCTTGTCTCCAACACTGGCAATAAATACATGCCTTTTAAGAACAGAGAAAATGTTTATAATACTTCCTGAGATCTGTCTCAATCTCTAACTTCAGTTCAGGATATTTTCTGAACACAGGGTTCTACCCATTTTTCCTGAGCATCAGGTTTTTTTAAAAAATGGGTCCTTTGTGCCTGTTGTTATTATTTTATTTCTTCTTTTATTCTTACACATGTTATCTGGTATTCAAAGGTGAAAATAACTCTGTACATGAAAAGTAAAAGGGGAGGAAATCAATTAAAAGCCCTTATAAATTAGAGCTAAAATTAAAATATAGACTACCACATTCTGAAAAGGTTGAAGAAAATAAACAGAAAGAGAATGAAATTGAAGACACAATGTCATGGGGAAATAATGAAGTCCTTATATAACATGATATTAAACAGAAGATAAATAATTGCTTGGTGGGGTGAAGCGAATCTTGATTATAATCAGCTTTGTCAGTCTGGATGATGGGTTCATATTCTGAGAAGACTGGAGAATTAATGATAAAGTTTCCAAACAGCATGTAACTTCAAAAAGCTTTTGGGAAGAGATGCATTATGAGGTAGCAGAGATGAGTTCTTGTAAGGTTTTTACTTAATGTTTTGCGTAGGTATTGAACAAAATTATTAAGCTTTTAACTCAAGGGATTTATTGTCTTTCACAAAATCTTCATTAAAGTAGTCAAGACACATTTGCTGTCTCAATATAGTTATTGATCATCTCTGAGATAAGATCTGTGATCCCCTAGCTAATTTACTTAACTTGGTTCATAGTTATAGTTCATAGCAGTGCCTCATGACTAGTGATTCCTACCTTCATACCTCCATATGGCCTTTGCACCTACTCACCACACATTACACTTGTGAAATGAGCAATTCACTCCTAACACTTGGATTTTCCATTGTTGTGATGGCATTATGCTCACTCTTATAAGCTTTAAGGTATTTTATTAATTATGAGCAGCATTGTTCAGGGCAGCACTTTCAACCCCTGAGTGGAAAGATGCATTTATGAATGGCCAGTGGAATTCTTAGAATTGTAACTGCTTCTCATTTCACCAGGTCTGGGTAAATCATCAGCACTGTCACAAGAGCCTCAGTCTCTAGCCATTTTTTGGACACAAGATCTTTGGGTTTTCTTGTAATTCTTCAAGGATTTATTTTTTCTTTTGTTTTTTTTTGTTTTGTTTTTTTTCTTTTACATCCTCAGGTTAATGTGGTCTACTTGGCAACCTATTATATTTCCATTTTTATAGAACATGTGCGTCTTGCAAGTCTGAGGGAGCAAGACATGGTGTAGTTTTCTCAATACTGCCTATTGGGGCATCATCTATAGAACTGTAACTGCCTATCACTCAAGAGTTTCACTGGGGAGAGACCTGGTAGTTCTAATCCAAAAGTGATCCCAAAAGTAGTCTATCATATATGGAGTGTGGATGGTTCAAGGTACAGGACCATGAAATGAAATTAAGTCTAAACATACTTTAGGTGTACTCATAAATGCTTTCTTATCCTTCTATAAGAAGGGTTGAAATAAAGCCTCTATATCAGATTCAATTATTTGTATTTTTTTATGTCAAACTGCATGGACATTTCTTAATAAAACTACTAAGTTTTTTTCTGTAGGCATTTTTTCTAGTTGATGAAAGAAGAGATTAATAGTGTGTTCCTTTATGGCAAACAGTGATGTTCATCTAGTCTAATTACTATTTATTTAAATAAAATTGAAAGCAGATTGATATTTTGAAATGCTTTCATGAAGCACAAAAGACTCAAAAATCTAATAGGCTGTTGAATTGGAATGCATGTTCCAGTAGAACATTTTGTTTACACTTAACAGCTTATAAGCAAAACAATAACTGTAGGTTTAAAGAAAATACTGTTCTTTGAACTTTTATGGAGACGTTAATTTTGTGTTGCATCTCAGAGTATTACTAAATGCTGAATTCATTACCTTTCCTTATAATCTTTTTTTTAGCAAACTATTATGTTGGACAATACTTCTACACTGCTGTTGGATTTAAAAGATCAAAGCTGTTCTCTGAAGATTTTTGATTAACTGCGAAGACCAGCTATGTTCAACACTAATAGGTATACTAAAATGCTGCCAAGATTAATGTGGAGATGACCCTGTGCCTATTTTCAGAATTGCAGGGGGGCGAATTCTGTCAACAGTGAAGATGCATTTGATAAAAGGCCGAAGCAATGGGGATCCTTTCTGTCGGGCAGTAGAGGAAGTTGTACAAGATTTGGATTTGAAGATTAAAAATATTATCGATTCACAACATGAAGTCTTGACTGCCAGCACTACTGGAGTCAGTCCAGCACGGGTAATGGGACTTCTTTTGTTCTTTTTAGTATTTAGCTTTACAAGAAAGCAAATGTCTTTTGCCTGTTCTGTTTATTTCTATTTTTAAAGGACTTCATATAGAGTATTATCTTTTCCTAACAGTACAGAATAGTGTCATTTCTTTTACGCTATGGTTTTAAACTTGTTGAAAGACTTATACTTGAGGATTATAGTGTGCATTTCAAAAAGCTGATTTACTTAGACTAAACTTCTTACCTCAAAATTGTAAATAAAATACTCTTCAAAACTTAATTTTTTTGTGCAGTTGTTACAGACAAAGATACTTAAACTGTCAGGTTTGCCCCTAATTTCAAGGCAGTAGAACTATAACAAATTTCCAAACAAAAAAAATCATGGAGTGGAATTCAGATTTGGGACTATGGATTCGTAATTTTGATTAAAATACGCAGATTTTAATTAGCTCAGGGTCAAGTATTTGTAAGGGTAAGACATTCAAAATACGGTTAAATATGAAAGTCTAAAACATGGGGAAATAAGGAGTGGGAGGGGAATAACAATAAAACCCTAAACAATCAACGTGTAAGTCTTTCTCTTTCAGCATTTCAAGACACTAATGAAACTACTAATGATTTTAATTTCATGGAAGGAATAGGATATGTAAAGTTCTTTAAGTCAGGTGTGGAGACCAGAATACAGGCTTTGTTTTTGTGGTTTCTGTACTTTGAATCTACTCAGGTTCATATTATGATCTTTTTTGTGATGAAAACATCAACCAGCTTTAATTATTTTATTTTACGTTGTTGATATATAAAATATCTAGTGTCATGTATCTTTGTCTAGGAAACTTTTTAAAGCTTAGAGACAATTTGAATGTGTGTACATTTGTTAGAATGCTTTGTTTTATGAAATCACTGGAATTATACCATGGTAACATAAGATGTTTAACAAATTTTAATCAGACTTCCAATATGCTTTCTCTTTTCTATGAGACCTAAAACCAGCCAGACCCTAGTGGCTAGTTGAACTGGTTTAAATGTGTGTTTCCACTGAGCAGTTGGCATATTTGATCCTCATTTTCCTGTTTCCTCTGAATCTTTCATCACTGTATTTCCCTGTTTCCCTTTCATATACTTCTGTTTCTTTCTCTTCCTCATCTGAAAAATTGATCACTGTTATCAGTTCTGTCTTTACATACTTGTGTTACCAATAAAATTTGTAAAAATTTAGATCATTATAAGCTATGTAAAACTATTTTTATGAAACTCCATTCTTCAGAGAAATTCACAAAAACTTTGCTTTTCCAAAATGGTTTGTGTTTATTGATCTCCATAGATCAAATTCATAGTCCAATGTCTCTGTAGAAGTGTTCACTAGTATCCTTGTTGAGGCAGAAGATAGCAAAGATGGTTGTATCCTGATGTTGTTGGAAAAAGTGGTTAAATACTTAATCCCATTGAGAGCACTGTGAAGTTAATATTTTTCTCAAAATGGGCACCTGAGGGCAGCTTAAGAACTTAATTATATTACTGTGGGCCTGTGGTTCTATGTTGAAGTTTTTGCCAATTCTTGAGTTTAACTTAATTGATTGCTGGAACATCCCATCTACTTGTGGATGGGCAGATTCTACTATAGTTTTTCTCCATGAGGAAACTTGAGTACATAGCAGAGGATGATGGTCTTTAACCTAATCCTTTTCACCATACTCACCACAGTATGGATGTACCTGAGAGCCATCAGAGATGACTGACTGATGTGCTGCTTATCTTGACAAATCAAGGGCTGATTTGGGTTTATGTGGCAAGGTTTTCGTAGTGGGGAGGGCTGCAGTGGAAAGACACTAGAAGCTGCACCCATGTCAGACAGAGCCAGTTATAGCCAGCTCCAAGACGGACCCACTGCTGGCCAAAGCTGAGCCAATCAGTGATGGTTGTAGTGCCTCTGTGCTAACATTTAAGAAAGGGTAAAAAATGCTGCGCAACAGCAGTTGGGACAGAGGAGTTGTGAGTACATGAGAGTTAACAACTCTGCAGACACCAAGGTTAGTGAAGGAGGGGGATGAGGTTCACCAGGCACCAGAGCAGGGATTCCCCTGCAGCCCATGATGAAGACCATGCAGGCTGTTCCTCTGCAGCCCATGGAGCTCCGCAGTAGAGCAGATATCCATGCTGGAGCAGGTGGATATGCCCTGAAGAAAGCTGTGACACCATGGAGAGCCCACACTGTAGCAGGTTCCAGGCAAAACTGTAGCCCATGGAGAGGAGCCCATGCAGAAGCAGGTTTTCTGGGTGGGACTTGTGACCTCATGGGGGACCCATGCTGGAGTGGTTCTTGAACTACAGCCTGTGGGAAGGACCTGCACTAGAAAAGCTTGTGAATGATACTATCACTAGAAGCTGCACCCATGTCAGACAGAGCCAGTTATAGCCAGCTCCAAGACGGACCCACTGCTGGCCAAAGCTGAGCCAATCAGTGATGGTTGTAGTGCCTCTGTGCTAACATTTAAGAAAGGGTAAAAAATGCTGCGCAACAGCAGTTGGGACAGAGGAGTTGTGAGTACATGAGAGTTAACAACTCTGCAGACACCAAGGTTAGTGAAGGAGGGGGATGAGGTTCACCAGGCACCAGAGCAGGGATTCCCCTGCAGCCCATGATGAAGACCATGCAGGCTGTTCCTCTGCAGCCCATGGAGCTCCGCAGTAGAGCAGATATCCATGCTGGAGCAGGTGGATATGCCCTGAAGAAAGCTGTGACACCATGGAGAGCCCACACTGTAGCAGGTTCCAGGCAAAACTGTAGCCCATGGAGAGGAGCCCATGCAGAAGCAGGTTTTCTGGGTGGGACTTGTGACCTCATGGGGGACCCATGCTGGAGTGGTTCTTGAACTACAGCCTGTGGGAAGGACCTGCACTAGAAAAGCTTGTGAATGATACTATCCCATCGGAGGTACCTCGCACAGGAGCAGAGGAAGAGCATGAGGAAGGAGAAGCAGAGACAAAGCATTAAGAACTGACCACAACCCACATTCCCCATCCCCCTGTGCCACTTGGGGGAAGGAGGTAGAAGAGGTGGGAGTAAAGCTGAGTGTGGGAAGAAGGGAGAGGTCCTATTCTGATTAATTGGCAATGAATTACATTAATTTCCTTAAAGTCAACTCTGTTTTGCCCGTGATGGTAATTGGCAAGTGAACTCCCTGTCCTCATCTCGACCCCACAGGCTTTTAATCATATTTTCTCTCCCTGTCCTGTTGGGGAGGGGGAGTGATAGAGCAGCTTGGTGGGCACCTGGTGGCTAGCCAAGGGCAACCCACCACAGTCTTTTGTGGTGCCCAATATGGGGCCTGAGGAATTAGAGATAAGGACAGTAAGTGGGACAGGTAACAGGGAAAATGTGGACTGAACATTGCTAGAGTGGAATAAGTATGGGGAATTTTTGTCTCTGTAATTGTTGTGAAGGAATAAAGAGTGGAGTGTGTGTAAATTGTCTGCCTTTGGTGTTGTGATGATGCTATTTTGATTTTGGTGTGGGGAGTTCTTTTGTTGATGTAAATGAAGTTTGTGAAAATTGAGAGATGAATACTATATTTTTAATGATAATTCTTAAATATGTGATTCACAGAGTCAAGGAGTGGAAAAGGGAGATTAGACAAATGTTAAGAGGCTGATATCAAATTGCTTATTTTAGTGGAGCTTGGTGTGGAAGAACATTTTACGAAGCATATAGAGGGGTACATTACCATTACTAATTAAAAAACAAACAAAAAACCCTATACGTCTTCCAAGTGAATTTGAGCTATATATATAAAAGAGCATCTGTATTGTTCCATTAAGATCTCAGGACAGCAAAGATTAATGCCCTGTGCTGACTTTCACACATAGCATGTGTGTTCTGTTTTTTACTTTATGAAGAAACCCCCAAACCCTGATGCTATAGTTTTTCAGAAAAATTGTTCTATATTCAGAATAAAATCTAGTTTTGTTAGGAAGTTGTGGTTTTTTCCATACGTATTGAATAATTTCTTTGAGTACAAATTTAAAACATGATCTTGATTTTAGAGCTGAAAATGATGTGTCCACTAGCTCCTGGGAAGACTGCTTCCTCATAAAATGTACCTGAAAAGAGTTACTCTCTTAAAATATTTGCTTTTCTCCTGGCTGTGGCAGTTTTCTTCCATCATTGCTCAGTTTTCCTGCAAATACCTGTTTTATAAGAATCTAGAGCTCCAGGAAAAGTTATTACTTTCTGCAGCAGGAAACACTACTTTGTGTTGAAGCCTGCACGAGTGACTAAGAGGAATTATGATTAATTTCTTCCTGAAAAAATTACTACTGTAAATGAAGTCTGGCTGGTATTTCTGGAACTAACCAGCATAGTCTGGAGTAGCTAATGGTCACTACCCTTGAAAGACTGATCAACTATTTTCTTGAAAAAAATAATTTGAATCATTGATTTTAAGCTTACTAATAAACAAGACTTTTAAGGCAGGGATTGTTGTCTTGCTTTCGGTTCTTACTGTGCCTTGGACAATAGGATTTTTAGTCCATAGTTAGTACACCAAGTCACTCTTGTTGTAGTACATAAGATTTCTGAAGGTCATCTTTTGGCAGTTAGGAGATTATGTTATATTCTAAAGATTATTTTTTTCCTTTGTGTATAATCAGTCAAGATGATGCCAAATTTGTACTTTCATCATTGAGACAAATTTACTGTGACACACATGACACTTTATAAAAATCTGTGGTGCAGTGATGTAATGACTGAAGAGGTTCAGAATAAATTCTGAGGAAATTAAATGGTACAGAAATAGGCCAATTCTGTAAAGCCAAGTAATAACCATTTCTGTAATTGCTATTTCTAGCTATTGATTATAACTTATAGTAACTGACTGATGTGTTGCTATGGTTTCTTGAAAGCTACATACACTAATTGATGTAATCAAATAGAGAGAGAAATAGAATTTGATCTTTTCAAGACTGTGTTTAAAAGCAGTTAACTGATTAGATAAATGCAGATTTAGGATTTAGGACCTGATTCAGGTCCTTCTGAACAAAGTCAGGCTATTCAGTGTTTCTGTGTATTGGTAAATAAGAAAGCCTATAGTCTTTAAAATATGCTACTGTGTATTAAGCACTAAATTTCTCTGTGGAACTCCTACTACTTTTAAAGAAATATATAACAAACTTGCAATTCTTGCAGTCCCATAGTGGCTATGGAGTTCTACATCTGTACTGCTGACTGTAGCATTGAGCACTTCCAGATGTGGATTATTATTTTCTTTAAGGAATTCTTTATTCTTGTGGAAAATCATGAGGAATTAATCCTGTTCCAAACAACAGGAGATTGTGCCAAGTACCGCTGTTGTCAAATCTTGATGGAAATCTCACTTTTAACCAACTGCTTTAGCAGATTCAGTTAGTCAGAGGAGTTGGAATTCACCAGAATATATTTGTGTACCCCATAGCACTCAAATTGGTTGTGAGAAAATAATATGTTAATTTCTGCTGTGTGGTTTCATCACAGAGTTTAATATTTATCTGTGTGACTTGCTCATCAATGTATACCTCCAGCTGGCAGTGATCTTGGAATGAGGAAGGAACTTTCCCATGGGCAGGTTCCCCATAAATGCTTACTGTGAAAGGGAAGGAGGGGATTCTCACACCTTATGCTGATATGGGTGCCTTTGGAGGTGAGCTATTGGTTTGGCTTGCTGACCTTTCTTATTGTATGTTCCTTTTAATTTTATTTACTCTCAGCCGAAATTGCATTCCATAAATCATGGCACTGCGTATTGTGGCAGAGATACTATAAAGGTCTTACTAGCTCTTCTGGATGAGGAAGCTGTCAATCCTCCTACCCAGAACAAAGCGGAACTATTATATGATGATGAAAGCTTAAACTTGTTTGGAGTCACCTCTGTTTTGACACTCTTCAGGTGAGTACTAGAAGGGTTTTTGTGTTTGTGTTGTGTGTGTTTACTTTTAAAGGTCATATACTGAGTGGCTAACAAAGCATTGATATTACTAATACAAAGCAAATGACCAAAGTACAGTCTGTTGTGAGGTTAGGTGTAAAGGGAAAGCATTCTTAAAACAGCCTCAAGTTCTCAAAAGTATTCTACCTCCTCATTTGCATTTTCTGTATTTTCAAGATACTTTTGTAATATGGACTTTTTGAGGTAGTACTTTTCTGGGATGCAGAAAACCCATGAAGGAATATCCTTTGCAACAAATCACCCATATACTCACCTCTTAAGTTTAAACTCCTGGGTTCAAATACTGTCTGTTCAGTAGCTAATTAGATTACTATTCAATTTGAAGATGCCTCCTTTGTCTAGCTATGACACAAGAGATTTGTGGATTATATCCTGTTTTCTTCCTACATACTAATTATTTTGTGGAGACAGTTTTAAATAGTTTAAGTAGAATCACAGAATCATTAAGGTTGGAAAAGACCTTTAAGATCATCGAGTCCAACCACCAACCTAACACCACCATGCCCACTAAACCATATCGTGAAGTACCACATGATTTACCAATCAAGATAGTATTGCACAAAGTATATTGAAACAAATTCACATGCTTGAAGATTTATTAGTAGGGTCTGTAGCTGATGGCATAGATTGACTCTAATGTTGAAAGTTGCTTTTGAGGAAGAATAAAATTAAAAGAGGAAGAGGAGAGGGAAGAGAAAACTGCCTGGTGGCCAGCTGGGAAGTAAAGCTGCCAGGGTTCCCAGGCAAGCATTCTCTGTAGTACAGTGGTTGGTTCCCAAATGTGCTTTTCCTAGGGTAACTATTGTCTTCATAAGGACGGGCTCAAACCCCTTTATGGTTGTCCCTGCTTTTGGTGCCTTTAGTGGTGACTGGAGCTTCTGCTCTTCAGAGCAGAGGCTGCGTGGACAGTTGCTTATTAAGCTCTGTGCATGCATGTTTTTAGGTTCCCTAAAATAAAAGAGCTACAATGAAAAGGGTAGGAAAAGTGGGGAAGAAGGAGGTGTTTCTTATGCTGGTGGCAGTTGTTTCCTGTGAGAGTCCACCATAACAACACTGTTAGAGTGTGCAGGTACAAGGCTGCGAGGATAACAGCAAGGAAAGAAAAACAGTGATAGGTCCTAAATTGGAAGATGGAGTATCCTAAAAGTCAAAGAATTTAAGGGTTCCATTAGATTTATCATTTGACCTTTTATGAAACCAAAGGAATGAGCATATTCTAATGAAACTTTAAAAGATTAGTTTCACTAGTAAGAATTCTAAATAAACCTGGAATAATCTTTAACGTAAAAGGCATCTTGTAACAACATATTGTGGAATATTTCTTTCACCTCCCAAATATTTGTGGATAGCTGTAGCTATACATTTATATTTCATTATGTAACAAGCTTAAAAACCCCTGATTTCTGTCTTTTATTTCTCCACTACTTCAGATTCAGGAAAATTGATCCACAGTAAATTAATGAAACAATTTAAAAAGTAATAAATGTCACCATGGTTGTATTTTTATCAGAATGAAAAGAAACTTAATCAGATTTAAGTTAATGCTCTGTGTGAATAGAATCAAGGCCCACCTGAATTATTCAGAAATAAACTCTGCTATTATTCAGAGCTAGAAATCTTCTTTTTTTTTTTTTTACGTAACTCTTTAACTTAAGATGGGTTTTATTTGTGGTATACAAATGCATATTGATATACAAATGTATATCAATTTATTTATTGATATTATTTATGTTTTAGAGTTAAATTTTGCATCACCATAGATCAAGTATTTTTCATAACTTTCTGCAATAAACGGGGGTTTTTTTGCTTTTGCAGGTTCGACAGGTATTCAGAGTTTGGGGCAACTTTTTATTTGCTGCTGGTTTTCATATCGTTCCCATCATCTTCCTATCCTATGAATGTTAAAGCCAATCGTTGCTTCTTACTCATTTCTTTTCTTGATTTTTAAAGTTTCCTTCTGTTTAAGGAATACCCATGTTGAACTGGTGTACAAAACAAAGAATCTCTTGAAAACCCATTTCTGTGGGTGCTGAAAAGGAAACTAACCTATCCATGGACTGGAGAAGCAGTGATGATTTAATCAGTCGCTTATCCTTGAGGAATCATCAGTTGTTGGAAAAGTGGGATGCTGATGATTTTGTCATTATGGGTTACAAAGAAGACTCATGAACCAGAAAAACAGTGTAGATGGGAGCATGCTGAAGCTACATATTTTTGCAATTTAAATAGCAAAACCATTGCAAAGACCTGCAGAAATTTTGCACCACAGACAAATAGAAATAAATAATGAGTTAAATAAAATAAATTTTATTTATGGAATAATTGAATAGTGAGCTAAACAAATAAAATAATGACTTATTTTTTAAAAAACTGTCCTCATATACACACTGGTGTGCCATAAGTATAAACAGAAGTAATTATTTACAGATGCAGATTAGTTCTTATTTCAAGACCAAAAAATCCTTTCTCATATGCATCAATAATTTTTTGCATTGTATGCATAAAATTTTTTTCATCAATGTATGTAACTAGTCATATACTGAAATATAGGAGGGTGGAAGCATTTTGTTACTGTGAGTACTTCTATTGAAAAGTGTGTTAATATGAGGAAAATTATTCTGGATGCCAACCAGATGCTATTCAAGGGGGTATAAGTAGAATGGTGACTTGGTAATTCATCACCGGACTTACAAATAATAATACTGTGGCTGTGTACTGTGGCTACAATATTGTTTACAATATTGTAAACGAACTGCGAAATAATACCATAAATTGGAACTGTAGGTTTGTTTTCATTATGCTGTCTTAAGTTGTCACAGTACATGTGGTTAGTTAAGAAGGGAGAAAACAAAGTAAGGTTTGAAGAGTGAAGATACCTGCCTTCCTGTTTCTGAGTTACCATATCAAGTTCCTATTTTTCTTAAGTAATTGCTCTTACGTGTTCTAAATACTTATCTCTCTTTAATATAGATCTCCAGCACAATCCAATGGATCTTCTCCAAAACCTCTTAGACAACGTATTCAGAGATCTATGGATGAAAAAAAAATTAAGGTACTGTGTAGGAATTGCTGTATGACTACAGATGCACTGAAATAATAATAATAAAATGAAAATAACAGTGTTAAAATTCTCAAATACTTGGCTGAAATGTATTCTATAGCTAAAGAAATGTAATTGTTATTATCTTGTGGTAATTGGCGCAACTCAAACAGTGTTGCAATATGAATGGAAATATCTAAAACTCCAGAAGAGAAAGGCTTTAAACTTAAAAGTACTTCCTAATGAAGATCTCTTAATGGAGATATACTGAGTTAATCTGTATCTCTTCATTTAACCATCTGCGTATTTCAGGACTATAGAAATAAAACTGAAGCTATGTGAAAACAGAGATAAAAGCTGAACACAGGCACCTGATTTCAGTTCTTATAATACAGGCATTCTAAAAGTGTAATAAGGACACTTTCATTGTGATTTTTGGGACACTTTTTATTTGTAACATTCTGAAGACGTTGCTTTGTGAACAATAAAATTAAGATGCTAATGTTTGCTATTTTGTAGATGAAATGGAACATTACAAGAGTATGTTGGTGTTGTGAGTAGCGCTATTCAGGGAACAACTTCAACGTTTTGGAAAATTGCAGTCTTCCAGTGTACTGCATTTTACATAGTCTTTTTTCGTCAACTTTGTCAAACTTAAATATTGGGACTATGGAAAGAGACAGAGCTTGTATCTTCCATAGGATTTCAACAGTGATAAATGAAAATAGTGACTTAATATTTTTCCTGTCCTGACAACAGGTAAAAACACAAATGTAATTAGTATATGAGGAAGGAAACAGAGGTGTTTTAAGCCATCAGAATTAGTTCTAGAATAGCACAATGGAAAGTATCTTTCTGGCACTAGACATGAGGGGAATATTAACATATTCCTATTACATGTCTGAGAAGTAGAAAGTCATTAAAGGAAGTAAAATGAAAAGCACTGTCAATATTTCCAGCATGTGTTTTAAATATACTCCAACTTCATTCTGAGTCTTTTTTTTGGAATTGGGGTGGGGTGGATGAGGGGCTTTTTGGATACATGTTATGATGAAATTTAGCTTAAAACTCATAGGCAAATTATGAAATATTGAAGATGATAAAGGATCTTCATTATATTAATTTTATGATAAACAGCATATTTCAATTGCAGCTTTACTCATCAAATAGCAAAAATGTGATATGCTGTTTGCATAATACATTGAAATAGATAGTTTTCTTATATAAATGGAGGTTTTGTAATTGGATTCATGAACAGCTATATTCAGTATCAAAGTACAAAAATTATCATCTGAAAGTAACTACCTGTCACATTTGAGACCTTTTCTGGAAACCTACAAGGTTTTTGACACAAACTATTAGAAATGAGTCTTGAGGCTGATTCACATTATGAAACTATTTTTACTTTTTAAAAAATACTTCTTTGCTATTCAAAAATACCAGATTGGCTACCATAATTTCTGTGCAGATAGTAGTTCTTTTAGAGGTCTCTGAATAACTGAATGAGCTTTACTTTCAGGAGCAGG
>NW_010522669.1:15204-36055 GCF_000687285.1 Phaethon lepturus
TCATCATGACACTCCTGTGCTGCTTTTGTAGTGCCTGACTAATAAGGATTCTGTGAACTCTTATGATTCTTGTTAATACAATACAAGAATCTGACTTTTTCTGTGGGACTCTTGTCCTAGCCTTGCTTCACCATGACTGATGAAATAGAATGTACCTGTAGCAAAATGGAATGAAACACCTAATGTTTTTAGCCAATCATTTTTGAGATCTTTTCAGTCAACTTCTAGAGCTGAATTTGATGCTCAACAGGTGCCTAATATAATTCAAAATTACTATATTGAAATACAAATCACCTTTTGTCTTATGAAAACCAAAATTCAAAGAGAACAAGCAACAGTTCTAAAGTCTGTGGTTCACACCTCTAAACTTTCTTTGGCATCTTGGAAGACTGTAAATCTTGCTTGTAGTGTTATCTTTTGTAGATTATATCTGTGGTGGTGGACTCTCTTCCCCTACATTAGCAATGTGAATGGTAACATGTGATTAACATGATAAACTTAATGGCTGCTTGGAGCTATATGACTCATATCTTAAAGCAACACTGAGGCTGCTAAACCACCTCTAGTAATCAGAATCAGTTTTCTTTACAGCTTTCTTCCAGAGTATCCTATTGTGCCAGAGAGACAAAGTACAGCATGGAACTGAGGCCATATATCTCAAGATGTTTTTTCCCTTTAAAAAAGTGAAAATAAAAATCATGCAGCTCAGATTATAAATGTTCCTCAGTTATGTATCTGCATAGAGTCCTCCTACTCAAGATAAGATGTCTGAGTGTTTCACATTGTTTGCAATTCTCTTCTGTGTATCAGCCAAACAGTGCCAACTAGACTAGATATTAGGAAAATTTTCTATACAGAGAGAGTGGTCAAGCATTGGAACAGGCTGCCCAGGGAGGTGGTGGAGTCACCACCACTGGAAGCGTTCAAAAAACGTATAGATGTGGCACTTCAGGACATGGTTTACTGGGCTTGGTGGTGTTGGGTTAATGGTTGGACTTGATCTTAAAGGTCTTTTCCAACCTTAATGATTCTGTGGTTCTGTGAACTAAACTACACAATATGTTTGTGAAGTCTGGCATTACTCTTCTGATATTCCTCTTCTGGTATTCCTATGTTCACTTTAGCCTTGCTTCACCTCCTAGTCAACTAAAATTGCTGTTGCCAAAAGCTAATGACTTTTCTCACTAAAACTCAGTTCTCTGCAATTCATCTTTGATCTCCATCCTCTAGCATAAAATCCTGCTTTCTTGAAATGTTAATCTTTCAATTTGTCTTTTTCTGGTTTTCATTCTACCTTTCTAACAACTTCTAAAGAGTTTTTCACATGTTTCTACTCCTTCCTTTTCTTCCTTTTTCTGTGAAGATGTTATAGGGCCCTGTCTTTCCCTTCCTTCTCTTTCTGTACCTTCTTTGTGGATGAATACATCTACAAACAGAAGTTCAGCTATCATCTTTATATTTAGAGTTCAGATATACATCTGACCTAAATGTCCCTTCTGTCAAAACTGACATCTTTTATTACTTCTATTCAATCCTGTGAATACCCAGCTGTTGATCTTAAGATAGTATGTCTGTCTTTCCTGTATATTTAACATTGAGGACTGTCCCCTACCTATTACTTTTTCCACTCCATAACACCTGTGGATTATATTCTTCTCTATCCATATATCCACCTACCTATAATTTATTACAGGTTCATTTTGCTTTTTGATGTGCTGCTGTGTATTTTATTTGGACTTGATAGTTGCAGCTTTGGCCTGTCTTTCTTCACTGAGATTGCTGTACAAAAAGTTATTGGATTGATTAGATGCTGGATGCCATTCTTCTGTTTGTATCTCAGTCTGTTCCTTTAAGTTGTAGATACAAGCTACTTGTTTTAACCTATCCCAACCCATTGATTATTTCTGATTTGCTGCTTTGAGATATCTATCCTTGCTTACATTCAGCCTGCGATACCGATCTTCATTGTTCATTTGTTACTTTTCAGACTAGCTCCTTCAGCTGTTTGTTTTATACAGTTTCTTATGGCTGAAGAGATTTCCTATAGGTATCTGCAGAACCCATCCTCTTTTAAAACCTTGTTCAGTACCTTTAAATCAACCTCTCCCCAAACCTTAGCAGTGTTTTGTGTTGAGGTGGATGCCCATTACAATGACTAATTTCAGTTCCTTTCTTTATGAATCCATACATTTCTTGTCTTGGACTGTAATGTCTCTTGATAGAAATAAATTTTATTCTGTCTTTACTGTGCAGCACATAGCACAATGAATTCCTTGTCCATGACCATAGATTTCAAGTGCTGTAGTAATATTTATCACCTTCCTACGCTAAATATCAGTCTTCATTATTACTTCATACAACCATCTTGAAATGTGTACAGGTTGCTTGTAAAATTCACAGTTGTAAACTGTTATGCATAATGTACTCATTTTAACAATCGACTCAGAAGAGATACCATACATATATTTTTTGAATAAGACAATAACAACATGATGTTTCTCCTCAACGTCAATGATTCTTCTGAGAAACCTCTTATGTAGCATGTGTGATGGTAGCATTAATTCCATAAAATGGTCCTAAGGGTCTTGTTACCATGCTGCCTCTGATAAGTTGTTAGATAGTTAGTCTAGAGTACAAATTTGTGATCTCTCATTTGAACTTGTCCCATAAAAGTATCCTTTTCCATGATATTTGAGAGGGGAATCAAAACACAGTAGTGATGATTAATTTGGTGGTTTGCCGAGTCCCATCAAGATGCATGTGTTGAATAAAGAAATTTAGAAAAATCTAGTAAGTGAAAGGAGAAACACTTCTCTCTCTCAAAAAACAAAAAAAAGGGGGGGGGGGGGGGAGTGGGGTGGGCGAGGTGTCATGCCCTTTCCTTCTTTAAGAGGAACTGATCTCACAACTTCTGCAGAATTATGTGGAGGAGTACAGATTGATAATATTTAGGCTTAGTGCACAACATCATGCATATGTATTTAGTGTCTAAAAATGTGGAAAGTGGATAAAGTAAACAGGTAGCTTTGAACTGGTGTTTAAAAAGAAAACAAATCTGTGGGCATTTGCAGTGTGCTGAAACAAATTCCTGGCAACAGTGAAAGACAAAGAAATATTTTTGTCTTTCAATCCCCATTAAATACTGGGAGAGATGCGGAAAGATCACCTAACTATAATGGTGTTTGTTAGGAGGCAAAGCTGTCGCTCTTTTATTTGTTGAGGAGAAAGAAGTCTAGGGAACTAGCATGTTGCATTTTTTCATTCCCTCTACCAGAAGAAGTTAAGAGTAATAATAAGAAACTCAATCTTCCTTTGAGAGACAAGAGTTTCAAGTTTGTTAGCTATTGTTTAAGCAGAGTGTCTTCTGGTGAATGGTATTTTGCGGAAGGAGTCTTTAATTCAGAAAGACCTATAGAACATCTATTGAGTTATGCCTCTTGTTGTCAGTTGTCCTTATCGCTCCTTTCTGCTTTATAAAAATATGTAGAAAGTTTAACTGGACAGGAGAGAGGTATTTTATCTAAAAAGGATTCATCCAACCTTACATCTGCTTCTTTGAATCATACTTCCATTTATCTGAAATGGTTCAATACCCTATTGTTTGACTAAATTTGTTGATTTCAATGGGGTTATGCAAGTCTTGCTTATTGGTGAGTGGGGAATGGAAGGACTGTTAAAATCACCTGCTTTGTGTAGGTTAAAGAGCAACTTAAGACAACAAAAATATGTCATAGTAAGATTTTCATCTTTCTTCTGCACCAGAAAAGATTAGTTGGACTTTCAAGCTGTAGGTAAAAAAAACTGTGCCTGAACTAGTGGGACTGGGTGAAACTGAGAACTTCAGGAGTTAAGAAGGAATGAACCAAAGCTATTAGGCTGTGAGCATGCAATATATGAGAGAGTAAGAGATCTTTTTGTGTAAACTTAAGATTGTTTTAGCCTTTTGATACACTGTTTTAGAAATCCTGCTGCATTGTTAACACATTTACCCTGAAACAGCTGCAAGGAATTTCAGTAGTTTGGCATGTTTTTTTCTGAATGTAACTGGAGACAACCTTTCCTATATGAGGCACTATTTCCCTCCAGTTGGGAACATAACTGTAGTTTTAGTTTTAAAAAGAATTTGTGGCTTAAGAACTCTAACAAATGTTGGCATGCTTGAAGTTCATTGTAATTTTACTGTGTATAGAAATCCATCCAAGGAAAAAGCTTCACGAAGCAAAAAATCCCAGTCTGCCTTTCTCATGTGACTTGTCTGTATGAAATGACTAAAAATCTAGCTTCATGTGCTGCTGTTATTTTTCATTGCTTAGTTCTCTAAATGCTGTTACTTGTGAGAATTGTTTTGCTTATTTGTGATTCCAGTACAAATAAACTGACCTGGAAAACTATCAACAGGAAGTTATCAAGAGTTTTCTGTATGTCCACTATAACTGTGAGCAGAAAATTCATAGTAATAGAGAAAACAATATTCCTCAGGTAGTAGTCTCATCTATTTTAGCAAGAAATATTTATTTCTAAGTAGAATATATTTATGGTGAGCATTAAGCTGACTAGTAGTTTCAATCTGTATGGAGTATGCTAAAAATCAGCATCTAGAGAAGGGGGGGGAGGGGAGAAAAAAGTTATGTTCAGCACAAAATCAGAAGAAAGACTTTAGTGTCAGTTGATAAACCACACTTGTGTAGAAAATACCATTTTTCTTTTAACAAGACTCCTAAACTACTTTTCTAGGATCCGTAGCTGTGAGTTTTGAGTACTTTCAAAACCCAGTAATAAGGTAATTTAAGGCTAAATGTTCTCAAAACAGTAGTGGGTTGATTTGGGATAGCAAAAAGCTGGTATAATGTCATGCTAAAAAAATTTGATAGTTTCAGTACAATAAAAGCTTGCTATTACCTGACATACTCAGAACGTTTTCCATGTTTGAATAACATGATGCCTTGGTTTGGCAATGATACTTACCATTTATTGTTTTGTTACTTTTCCCTTTGCACTCCCTTTCTCTTTCAACTTACCTTTTAATATTTTTTTTTTCCCCCTAAAAGGAAAAGGGTAAGGATGGAGAAAAGACATTTTCTTTTTATCTCTTTTCCTCTTCCAAATAGTACTCTAATTGTTTGGCTAGAAAATAAAAACATGTGTTTGTTGTTACTGATGTAGGTTTTCAAATTCTATTATGCCATTCCAGTGTATAAAAACCAAATCTCGACTTTCTTACTGACTAGATGTTGGCAGTACTGTCTGTATGCAGATGCTGGAAGGAGATCTGGAATAGATTATCAACTAACTTTTAGAAATAAATAGAGCATGCACCATTAATATTTCATATAAAAGTGAATGTTTTATATTGACAACTTGAACAACTGAAACTTCCCTAGATATAGAAATCAAGGTGGGGAAAATGTCGTGCTTTATCTACTCAATAGGACTGCTAATTGACCTAGATGTGCTGAAACACTGTCTTAATTTTTATCATACTTTCTTCCAGCAGAACAGTGGAATCAGCAAACCCTTTTTTCTCAAATGGAGCAAATTTTCCTTCTTTGTGTAGGGATGACAGCAGCATTCCTCTTACTTGTGAAGAGATGAGAGGATAGTAAGTCTGAGTTCATTACATGCCAGTTGTGTGCAACTACTTGATTAGGAAATTGAGCTCCCAACATCTTTTTGCTCTCCCAGAGCTGTGGGTCATTGGGATGGTGCCCTCCAAAGCAGTGGCTTTCAGGGAATTTAATGTAAAAACTGTAATTTCTAAGAGCCATTTCAAGATGTTGACAGGCTTCATTATATATGCTTCAATCAAGTTTTATGTTGCGCTCTTTTTAATAAAGATTTCAGTAAAGCTCTACTTCTTAATTCAGTGCTAGACTTGTGCTCTTTTTGTTCTGCCTTCAGGCTATTAAAATTTACTTATTGCTACCTCACTCAGTGTAATACAGTTGTTTTTACTAGTGAATATACATTCCTAGACTAGTTGGGAACTTTGCTTCAACAAATTTAGTCTTGCACTCTTGCTAGTAGTAATCAAGGTGTATATATAAATCATCAGCTGAAACAGTCACATTTGGTAGAGCTTTGTATACTGTTTGCAAATTAATAAATGGTATGTGATGCAATACAGAGTGAAGTTTTGAGGCATATTTCAAGCTTCAGTGAAGCTGAAACAGACAGATGGTTTTGTGCTGCAAGTTTTTCAATATTTGAGCTTGAATTCTGTCCTTTGACTCCACCTATTCTAATCCCTGCAAACTGAATTAGTGAAGTGTTGGATGAGGGTGGTAAAAAGAAACCACGATGTCCCAAAAAATAACTGGATTTATTGTTGGTTATAGAATGGTAACTATCAGGCTTTCTTGCTCAAGTTTGATGTTCTTCATGCAGTGTTTATTTTATCTTCATCAACTCAGTACAAATTGTATCTTATTTGCCTCTTGCAATATGAGTATGTGATAGAACTCTGTCCAAGTTATTGTTGCATAATTTTTGATGTGTGTCATTTGCTGAGCAATAATTAAGAATTGAGGGAATTTTAAAGGATTAAGATGAAGTGTTTAAGAAACATAGCAAATACAGGAAATGTTTTTAATTAATATTACAGTAGCCTGAAGCTTAAAGAAAATGTAAGCCCCTTATATTCTAAATACTGTAATTGTACAATAGAATGTTGATTAAGTTTAAACTAGATTGGAGTTGCATTTTTAACTATTTCAAATTCCTAAGCTTATTCTGTGTATAGCTTCTCTGAACACTTTCTGAAAAGAGTATAAAGTTAATGACTTGCGCTTAATGACTCTGAGCTAAGACATAAACTTGAACCACACGAAACCTTGTAAAAGTCTGTGTATATAGTTTTGCCTTATGGTAAGTGTTTTAAGTACAGAGTAGGTTAACACTTAAAAAAAGTTAGAATTGTTGAGAGTCGGGCTGGCTAGTTCTCCCTGTTAAATCTGCCTTTCTTTCTCAGGCTGTTATGTGATAGAGAGAAATTGCAGTTGGGAGTGATGGACAAGTGGAAAAATTGGGTCTTTTTAACTCTTGAAGGGAATACTGAGTTTAAAGTAAAACTATACATGTAGAGACATACTAAGTCAGAAAGAGAAAAACAATATTTCTCTAAAGAAGTAGTATATTTTTTTCCAAAAGGACTGTAGGTGCGTTCACCTGGCCAGCGGCAGTATCGTGAAAGATAAACTTAAGTTGCATCTCAGTGATAAAAAGCTAGAGTCTGTTAGCTTATATAGATGAAAACAGTATCTGATGACAGTAGCATAAATTGTGACTGAGTTTTGTGGATGAAGGCCCAGGTGAAAGGAGGCTTCTGGGAATGTATTCTTTCCTTCTGTCTAAATCTGAGATTTTGAGTTGGAAGAAAAATGTATTTATAAGGGTCAAACTTGAACTATAAGATTTAAACATGCTTGTGTTAGGAAGAGAGGTAGACTTGCATAATGCAAACTTTTTAATCAGAAAAGTGGCTGTAAATCTCTTATTCAACAAATCATTCTTGTTATCTCTATATAGCAACATTTATTTTGTGACAATGTTTCTTGCTTCTTTTCCCAGATATTTGTTCTGTAGCACCTGTTCAGCTCATATTTATTTGAATTCACCTGTGCTGTTCTAATAGAATTATTAGCTAAAAATCCTAATATATTGTATTTATCTCTTCCGTACTATACCTTTCAGCATCTTTTGTATAACCCAGTAGACTTTGAAATGGAAGCAAGGGCAGAATTTGTCATTCAGAGTCTATAGCATCTGTGATAAATTGGCCAGAAAGTACAAAGTTTGACCCTGAAATTCTAAGCTTATGTGAAGCTGTAACTTAAGCGTAAACTGAGGAACTTTGACCTGTGACCACTGATTCCATTAAATATGTATAAATTGAATATATTGAAAAATTTTATTTAATTTTTTTGTAGTTGAACCAAATATTTTTATTTACCAGTGTTATGAGACTGGGTTCCCTGCTTCCAAGACTAGGAGGTGGAGATGAACATGCAGAGACAGATATAATAGTGTTCTTCAATACTGTATATTTCTGGCAACTTACACTACATGGGTATGCCAAAGAAAGATCTGAAATAATACTTTATAGTCCAGTTTTAGGTATAAGCATATTGAAGGTTAGTTTATATTATCTATCATTCCTTTTCAGTGTTGCTATTATGCTTTGCTCTATATATAAATTCAGTGGTGAGACTCATCCTGTACTTGGCACTTACGAACTGACATCTCTGACAGGATGACCTGTAGAAGTATGATAATTGACTGTAATAGCTATGACACTACCCAGAACGATAGAGTCTGCAGTTTATCAAAGGACGGGGCTAACTTTTACAGAAAAACTTAGGTTGAAGTTTTAAAAGTTAATGTGTAACTTTCTGAAAGAGATGAAAAAAGATTTTAAAATTATTTTAGGACTTTAATAGAATAATTTATTAGTAGCCGTAAAAGCCTTTATACTTCATAAATGACTACATCATGAATATTTTTTTATATGAGCATACTCATTTTTCTGGTATTTTGTGATCTAAAAGCTTATAAGACAGAATAATGGGGAAGTTTATTATTTTACTAATCTTGCAAGTGTTTAACTTTTGTAAATAATTAAAGCTAATACCAGATTGCTATTTGCAGATGAAGCAATCTTCAATCAAATCTCAGTTTGCATGTACATATAAAAATGAGTTGAGTGAAATAAAGGGTCAGCATTTCCTCAGCAGTAGCCAAATTCCAACCTACATACATCCTGCACCAAAGCAACATTTAAAAGCTGGATATGTCACAGGTAAGCTGTAGTAGGATTGCATACATGTGATAGCTGATATTTCAGATATTATCAAACAAGGCTTTAGTAAAACTCAAGTATAAATGTGTTATCAAGAAAAAAAGACGTCTCATTCCTCTGTGTATGCTATAATCAGTTAAATGTCTTTTGCATTCAAATTGTAATGTTAATGCTTTGGAAATATAAATCTGTTTGAAAAGTATGTATTGATGCTATCTTGAGGTTAAAAAGTTAATACTTTTTACATATATTATGTAATCTTCTTATTTTACAAAGGTAAGCTAAGTGAAACTTGTATTTTTTGCCATTCAAGAAAGGGAAAAATTTGTTTTACTCCAATATAAACCATATCATATATATAATTTCTAGTTCCTTTAAGCATCTTTTTCAATATCTTAACAACTAACTTAAGAAAGTGGATTTATAACTTTATTCCATGTGTTTGTGCAATGTCATTTTAAACTGGCAGTACTCTTATGAATACATAACAAGTGTAACGGCAATGACCAGCATAGTTTTGTTTTACTGATAAAGCACTACTTTTGATTAAAAAAATCACATGACCATCCTCTGATAGAAAAGAGATGAATAATCCCAGGTAACTTTTTGTTTCTTCACATGTGTTTTTTGATATTCTTACATGACAGAAGGTAAGAATTCATGTCTTGATGTACCAGTGCTTGGAACTATTTCTGAAAATGTTCACCAGACTAGAAGTTACACAGAAATGGGAAAGCCGAGTTGTCAGCCAAGAAATAAGAACTCCAAGAATGAACAGATGGATCTGAATAATGACAAAGTAGTCTGTGATAAGGAAAGTGAACTATCTTTGCAAAAAAATGCTAAAAGACCTAAGACTTTAAGCAACCCTCAGAAGGAACTGGACAGCAAAACTGGTGGAAAAAGAAAACATGGCAAAACTGCAAGCAAGAATAAGTTGATTGCTGGCCAGGCAAAATTAACTCACTTTTTTCGTCTGTAAGTTTTTGTTTTGGCATGTGTGGTACATTGACTGGTTCAGAAGTTGTAAAATTTTTCAAGAAAAGGGTTAAATTCATTAATTCCTTCCTTTCATACTTAAATACGTGGAAGTAGCTTGTGTCTAATATTAGACAAATACAAGTCTAGATTATGCAGAAGTCTTTTATTTTTTGATAACAATACATTGTTAGTAATTACAGCTATGTTCTTTTTGGTAATGAATTATGTTTCCCTTTACAATGCGATGGGAAAGTATTTTTCGATGCATATGTATAGCCACACTATAACACAGTTACTTCAAATCACATTACATAATAAAATGTTTAGTCTTCAAAGTGGTGTAGTTCATTAGTTTTCAGACTTGCCAACAAGGTCGATAGACTCTTCCCAGCATACACCTGAGCACTACAGGAAAAAAAAAAATCTGAAAGTTTAAGTCATCAAAGAACTAGAATTCTTTATGGACTCTGGAAATATTAATTTAACAAATACTTCCTCCCCTGTGCACTAGATCACAATAGATGTAAACTGGAAACACAAGATTTCATCAGCCTTAGGAAATCCCAAACATGATGTGGAAAATCCCAAACATGACGTGGAGTTTCTAAATGAACCTTTATCAAATTCCTGTATACACATTGCATTATACTTTACCAGAATGAAATTTTTCTGTAAAAATGAAAATATACTTACTGTCAAAATCCCGTCTTCCTATAGGGACCTTAACTGTACTTTCTTCATCTGAAGTCTCTCTTTCCTGTATTGATTCAATATTTTGAATTTCAGTGCCAGCTGGAAAAGCAATGGCTCCTTTCAGTGCAAGATAAAGTAGTTGCTTTCTATCTAAGTTGATTGGCATAACATGATTTAAGAAATCATGTCTGAAACCTGTGTCCTGTTTTAAGGGAAAACAAGAATAGCAGTTTATTTAAAGTTAGTTGTGTTCACTTGCTCAGCAGTGCAAGTATTTTATCTTTCAAGATGATATTTTAAAAGTAATAACCTGCATTACATCTTTGGCTGAAATGGTTTTATGCTAAAGAACATGATAAAATAACTAGTCTTATATTTGGTGAGGTTAAAAACCTGTTACTGCAGGACATACTTAATCAAACATCAATATAGGTTTTTTTCCCCCACATGTTTTAGCTACATATAGTTCTGTAAAAATTGGATTTCTGTTATTCAACTGTCCAAGCTTACAGATTTAAAATCTTGGAATTAGATAGTTACAGTTGAAAATTTATTCTTTACTATGGTATGCTAAACTGATATTTTTGTATATTCACCAGGTTATTGCTTTAAATTATTGTACTTGTTTTCTAAAGGGCTGTAAAGAGAATATCCATTTTACAATTAAGCCAAAATGTAAAACTGAAAACTCACCAAAAACTTCACGTTTCTGTCATCGTCTTCATCCAAAACACTGCTGTCCTCAGTCTTATAATGCTTCAGCAAAGGTATTGCTCCTCTGTTTGCAGTTCTATCTCCATTTCGAAGAGTTTTTCCTGTCTTTAATGTGGTTAGCAACATATCGTCATCTTCTACCTTTTGCAGAGATTTTGAAACTGAGGGTAGCAAACCTTGAGAAAAAAGAGAGAGAATTAACATGTATGATGAGATACACATTCTTAGTTACTTAACACTTGCATAGAAGTTAAGCAGTTGTCAAATTTTGAGCAAGCTTTTTCAGTTGTAAATTAATACGTTCTCCATCTGTGTCCACTTTATATACTTTACAGATTGAATGGAAACTACTTCAATGGCTGATGAATTCACTCATTTTAAAATGACTCATATTAAGGAGTAACCTTTTGTATAATCCATTTAATCCCATCTGTTGTTTAGAACTACTTAAACATTTCTTTAACATGGATAACTTATTTCTTTGTATGTTTTTAGAACAGCACATATTTGTTCCTTTTGATGGATCAGTATAACGGAGTTCACAGAAAAACTGATGTCCATTTGTGTTGTTTATAAAGCCTTACCTCCAGTTAAAGCAATCTAAGAAAAGAAACTAATCTACATAAGAAAGCAGGGACTGTTGTAAAGGTGTGATCTATCATAGTTTTTTATCAAAACTGATTCACTAAAGAGTTGAAAAGCTTGACATTTGACAATAACTTAGACTGCTACTGTGTTAGAGCTGAAATCATTTATTAATATTTCGATGTCCGTTATGTCAGGTTACATTATTCAGAGCTTATGTCTAGAAATCTTTGTTAATACCTAAGTAATTATATTTGTCTGCATTTTTGTTCTGAAAATGGACCTTTCCCAGATACAAATATAATATAGTTAGATATACTTGCTAAGAATGTAGAAAGAAAAGTAAGCTTCAAAGACTTTTCAAATGAAAAACTGAAGTCTACCTGTTACCCTGGGGAAGGAAATGCAGGAGTTTCTACATAACGTATTTTTGCTTACCTTATCTAGAAAGCAAATGGGGACAGCTCAAATTTAGCTAGTCTCTTAATGTCTGTGATACAAACTACCTGTTCAGTGGCTGTGTGCATCTTAGCTGGTTCCCATCTGTTAAATTCATGTTTGTTTTAACCTTTAGGTTAGTGCAGGGAACAAACATCCTCCTAGTGGAGGCAAATCACTAGGAAAGTGGCCAAGAAACTGACTAAGCAGAAAGAATACCCGTTCCCTCTGTTCTCCTCCCTCATTCTCCATTTTGCTTTTCCTGCTGCTTCTCTGTACTGTCATACACTAGGAACAAAATTTATTAGCAAAAGTGATTTGATAACAGTGGTTCTCTTTTTCTAGTGGTCTTCACTGGTACCTACCACTAATGGGATAGTGAACAAGAAAGTAAGATAGGTATTTAATAGTCTAGACAAGTCTGCAACACATCAATGGTAGCCACAGATAGCAAGTATACATTTTGTCTTTATGTTACAAGAAGTCCAAGGAGGAAATATGAGTTCTGCTGGGAGATGTTGCATACTCTTAGGGAAGTACAGAAAGAATAATAATGATTCCTGATGAAAACATGCAATGGTACAACACTAATCCACAGACTGGGGATGTTATGTAGAATAACTGACCAGCATTGTTGGAACTGTGGTATTTTTAATCACTGTTCACTGCTAAACTTCCTGGAAAAGCAGACTGCCTTGCCAAAGTAACTTCTTGGTAAGACATTTCATGGGAAAATATGCCCTGCAGGACTAAGCAGATTTTGACTAAGAGACATTTTAGATATACCCACTTTTCCCCAAATGAGGAAAGTGCATTTAATCCTTTCTGTGCAAAGCATCTCTGACAAAAAGAATTGTTGCTTCTCATTCTTTTTGTTTCCTTGCTGTAGAATCCTGTACTTGCCTCTGGGCAATTGAAGTGGTTTCTTTTCTTTGACTTTAATTGCCTGGCTACGGAGGAGACAAATTTGAAAGCCAGTTATATATGGTTTTATACTTCTCATCCAACCTCCCTTTGCTAATTTGTATTTTTCCTTCACGTTCAGTATTTGTACAGTTTTGTTCAATTAATGAAGCAAAGGCCATGTATGCTCTGTAATGGTACTTCTCACTTAGCTCAGCCTAAGCAGAACAGGAGGCGTGCCATTGGCAGAAAACCGTTCTCTCTCTATGTTTGAACAAGCTATTCACCCCATAATTGTGTATGTGGCAAGAGCTTCTGCTTATCTGAAGCTATAGTACCCACAGGTATGCAGCATATATTACACATGGCTTGCTTTCAAATGCTTCTCTTTCATTTAATACAAATCACAGTTACCTGGATCAATTGCAAAGTCCATCTATAGTGTCTATTTAGTTGTCTACTGTGTCTCTTAAGCTGATGTCTGTGGAAGGATATAAGATCAGGGCAAAGTTATGGTACTCCCCCCACAGTATCCTTAAGTGCTTTTTGAAATGGCTGTTAATTTTTAAGGATTGTTGAAGACCTGAGGAGGTTCTACTGATAATTAGAACCTCCTGATTAGACGGCAAAGAAATCAATAGCATATGTCTATAAATTCATTGACTTTTCTGCCTGTTTAGAGCAGTAGATAACAGTACACTGGCAGGTTTGCAATGCAGTATGTATATCTCTTCATACTGCCTTTGGGAATCCTAACACTCTGATGTCTGCATTTTTTTCCTTTTCAGCTTGAAACTTTCAGTAAAAATGTAAAATGGTTTAATATACTAGCTTCTATGTTTTTTCATTGTTTATCAAATTGACCTTTTATTTTTATAGCCAATAATAACCTAATACTGATTACAGAGCAGTAACAATTATTTTGAGAAACTCTTCTTCGTTCCACATTGTGTGTTGTTACAATGAAATACGAACTCTTAACATTTGAAATCTGATGTGGTATATATGAGTAAATAAAATCTAGGTGATAATGTGCCTGGAATTTCTCATACTAATTTTGAATCCTTCTAGGAATGGGTTATGAAACAATTGTAATGGTTTTATTTGGTCTTGTAACTACATGTACAAGTGTTTGAGCCTAATGCCTAGTACTGACTGAACAATAAATAAACCAGATATTATCATATATAAAGCCAAATATTTATTATTTTACTATTTTCATAATTGAAACACTTTGCAATGCAAGACAGAGTATTTAATCAACCTTAACAAATCATTTTAGTGAATCTTAAAATAGCACAGAAAAACCTGGTCAATGTAAATTTGCCCAGTAGCATACTACTCCTTATTTTAGAAGGTAGTGGTTTCTTGTTTGTTTGTTGTTTTCAGTTTGGCTCTTGTAAATTTTATGTAAACAGCTGTATTTCAGTTATTTTGGAGCACAGTTAGACGATGTTTGTCATTTGAATCAAGAGCCACACATACTGAGACTTTGGAAGACTGATTTAAAACCAAACCCAAACACTTCATAATGTGCTTGTTCATTTGTGTGATCCTCTAGTAGCAGAGAAGGAAATGCAGACTGTCTGTCTTATCCCTAGAGAATGTAAAAGCGTGGAGTTATGTGCATGAGACATGTATATCCAGGGCACTTAAAACATTTGAGTAGTTTTGAGTAACAACAAAGCTTTTTCTTACCTTGCTAAATAACTGAATACATTAGATCTTTTTGTATTAGAAAAAAATAAATCTGTGGCAATTATTTTATTAAGAGATCAATTTTGGCAATAGAGTTAATATATATTGTGCATTGTGTCAGAGACTTAGCTTCAATCTGTTTTAATTTCTTAGGCATTGATTTTTTTTTTCCCTCATCCTTTTTCTTGTGATTTTGGACAGAGTAAAAATAATATACTGGTGGTATTAATTGTTGATTTGTGCATTTTGTTTAGCACTGATACAAATGGAGGTAAAAAAATTCCAGAAAGGATTTATTTGCCTAGGAACTGCAGTTCTGTATTAAGCCTTGAAGAAGAATCCTGGATTATCTATACTGGTTTTGGGCTAGCCAGTTGTTTTTCTTCAAACAAGAATATAAATGGAATCTAGCAAGCATATTTGACAAGAAGCTGGCTACAGCTGGTCAGTAGGAAGTAATGAGGTTAGGAGTTGTATCTTAAAACCCAACCCCTTCCTTGATATCAGTTGTATCACTTATATTTACTTATATATTTGCTCATTTTGGACCCAGAGCCTGAAACTTTCTCTTGAAGGTGAACTCTCTTTCTTTCAGTGACCTTAGCACCTCATTGTATAGACTGTTTTAATTACCTAAGTGTTTTAGTTCCAAACACCTCCCACCCCTAATCCAACAAGCAAGTGTTAAAGTGTAGATTCCCTGTGCTATTAATAGAGAGAACTTCTGATCAGTTCACAGGACGTAACAGAGGTAAAGACTAAAGATAAATCTGTAAGCAGAGAAGCTTATTGGTATCACAACCCAAGGAATAGCTTTGGACTTCAGAGTATAGATGAAATCCTTATGTAATTTTTTATGTTTTAGTAACCTCAGTCTGCCTTTAGTAGTCTTTGCTACATCTGCCAGAATGCCTGGCCTTTGTATATGTCTTTTTAGACTATTTGGTTTCTCTTCAGTCAACTGTACCTCATCAAACAAACTGTATTTTATATACCCACCTTTGCACTTAAATTCGTATTCTGTAAAAAGAGTTTGAATTAGTCTGTTTTGATGTAAGAATCTGCATTTCTGAGAGAAGTACCTAGTGCACAAAATTATTGTGGATACGTTTCCTAAATATTAGTATATGATTAGCTTAACTTTCTTTTAATTTGTATCTCCTGCTTCAGCAGATGTACATTTAATCTGCATTGCCTGATTTATTAGTTCATCTACCAAAGAACCTGCAATATTCAACAAAATTCTTTCTTCAGTCTGTAAAAGTGAGTGGAAACAAGTTCAATAACAACATGATATGTAGGTGATCAGAATGAACTGGTTTTCTTTCTGATCTTTTGTAATGAAAATTATTCTTGTTCGTTTACTTAATGAATAAATGTCTTGAGTTTAACATTTAGGATAAGTGTTTTTAACCTGAAGTGATGAACTTGTTCCTTCTGTCTTGCAAGTCAAAGATACATCTTGCAATATCACTGCTTTTTGAAAAAAAAATTGAATCATTAACATCTTTTCTCAGCATTTGCGATGACTTTGTACACGTTTATTGCGGGAGAAGGATGGACTTCACAACTCTGAGAGTTATATTCCGAAGCCGTTTATTGTCTTGTCTGACTCCAATATATATCATAATTTTCGCTTAGTCACTGCGCACACACTCATGATTGGTTACAACCTGTTACACACACTATTGCAATTGGCTATATACAAAATATCATGCGCTGTCCACGCGCCCCTCACACAGTCAGGATTGCTGCTTGCAGGTGTTCCTGTTTTCCTTGCTTCTTCTTAGTGGTTTACCACAGCTCCTTCTCCTCAAGGCCGAGCCGTGCAGATATCCAGCTGTTTACCAGCTTCTCAGTGCTGCAGCTCCTTCTCCTTAAGGTCGAGCTATGCAGATCAACGCTACAGCTCCTTCTCCTTAAGGTCGAGCCATGCAGGGTGATCCCAACAGTTTATAATGACTTTTAATTTAAAAATGTGATTATATTAACATATTTTACATTAATATGTTTAATAAAGCCATAGACCATTCAAGAAAATGCAATCCAAGACTTTTAAATATGGAAACGTTGTATTAATTGGTGGCAAATGATGGAAAGCCATATATATAGCCATATATTGATTGGTAGAACGTGGAGGAGAGCCATTTTTTTCCTCATATTTAATGAATGGGTGACAAGTGCGTATTTATTACATGGTTGTTAAGCATGAATAGAAACAGAAGTTGGAGGAAATACAGATAAGTCAACTCCTGTGGTATAGTTCTACATTTCTTGCCAGTTTTGTACAAAGAATATGACCTGCTTGACTTCTGAATCTGCCTTAATTTCTGATTTATGCATAATATGTAATGTTTGCCCAAAACTGAATATACATGTTATCGAAATCGGGGAATAATATGTGAAGAACTGTGTGGTAAGATATGAAGATGTCCAGGGTAGATGCCAAACTGGTTCATTTGATTCCTCCTCACATATGTAAGCTGAAAGAGGAAAAAAAAGGTTTCTTACCATTATTGGGATATTTTTGCAGTAAATTGGTGCTTAAGAGCACTTACGTATTGGTCCTTATTTGGTACACCGTCATTTCTGATTACATAATGTCTTGAATATTTTTGTAGATGAAGGCATAGATAATCTTAAAAACCAACAGTGTTTTTATGTTGCAATCATCTGTATTTTTTCCTGTTGTTGAATTTTCTTTCATAAACAGGCAAACATTTCTGGAATGGTGAGGAAATTTTTTATCATCAGCATACTAAAACGGGTACAAAAGCTAAACAGTTACATATGGCATCATTTATATTGAATAAGATTGTCCCTGCAGTATTTGCCACATGATGATTGTGCAAAATCATGCTTCCAATGTCATACTTAATTGCAGTCCTTTAAATATTTTTTCATTAGAAATAGGCAAGCTCTATATTTTGCTAGGTATTGTCATTAACTTTACATCTTTTTGTGAGAGCTGTAGTGCTTAATGAAAAAATGTTTTTAATTACCAGAAGAAGCTTATATAATATTTCCTTCCCGTTTTAAACAGTAACTTGTTACTTATTGTAATCTTTTAGAGATGAAGCTTGTTAAATCAGTAAGGATTTTATCAACCAAAAGATATCACTGAAGTTAAACTTAGAGTTAGACTTAGACATACAGCTGGTTTGGGTAAGAGCAGAATTTGTCCATCAGATAATGAACTAGAATAGTGTAAATGTGGTGAATAGAAAGAAGGTTGTTTTTATATCAAAAATAATTGTTAATTATAGTTTTAAATATAAAGATAATAATATGTTGATGGTGTATTCCATTGTTTATTTTGAAAAGTATGATACACGTTGAACTAAGGCTGCAAATGAAAATGCAGTGTTTTCTTAACTCTGTGTGTGTGTGCACCTAGATTTACAACAGTTTGAAAACATAGCAGGTCTCCATCACACAGAAATTTAATGTGTAGGAGGTTGAGATCTTATGGTCTTACAATTGTAAAATCCATGACATATCAAAGTAGTGTCATTGAATACATTCTGTATATACCATCTGCTATAGAACAATTGTTTTAAGAATTAAAAAGTCTGAATGCAACTTTCTTGCATTCCTTGATCAAAGCCAGCCAGAATATTTAGTTACTATTATTCCAAAAGAGCTCATGGGTAGAGCAGAATGAATATAAGTGGAAAACATTTCTGGTATTGACCAGCAATAGCTTTTCATTATAGTAAAAGTATCTGTGTAAATGTATACATAGAAAAAAACATAGTAAAGTTAGTTACCTTTGAGTATTCTGGGACTGGGAAATTGATCTAATTGAGATCTTTGCATTGCCTTGACATTTCTAGCTTAGCCAAACAATGAAATATCTGATCTTACATGTTAAAATGTCACAAGCTTTATAAAAAAATGTTGGCATACGACTGAAGAGAACTCAGCCTTGAGTCAAAGTATTTGGGGGGAAAATTCACATGGAGAAGTGTAAATGTTTCTCTGTCAAGTTATTTATAATACTAATAACAGCAGTTATTAGTATTAGTTATTAGCTTGTTGGAATCCCCAAATGCTAGGTATGTGAGTCTTGGCAAAAGGTGACAAAAGGCAGGTAATGCAAAGGTCTGTAACAACTTTTATAATATTACATGACCTTTAAGTGTCTAGAAATACCTGATCTTGGACAAAGCTGGCTACTTTTATAAAAGAGTAGTAAAAGAGTCAAATATGTATATAAGTATTAATTCTAACTGTTAACACCCTAGTTTTCAAAAGAGAAAAGGGATATGTTTGCTACTCTGGGCAGATGAAGTCCTTGGAGGCTTCCAAAGGGAATGCCTAGAAGATCACTATTGCCAGCTGGTGAAGATGGAAAGCATCAAGTCAACAGAGTGTAAGACTGGTTTGTGATTTGGAGATGTTTGTAGGTATTGATGATAAGGAAATGTTATGTTGTGAACTAAATGTAGTTTTTTCCCTTTCAAGCTGATCATATGCTATGTCCTATTTGGAGAAGAGTGCTTATTTGTTTTGGTTGTTTGAGTAAGAGTTCCTTTCATTGAAATGTTCCTTTCATTAAGTTATGAATTAAATTACGAATAATGAAAGTTCCTTTCATTATTGCTAAATTTTTATGTTTATTTGTGGCTCTAAGTCCTTTCTTGATGTGACTCCTGCATGCTGAACAATCAGAAGCACTCTCTACATATCGATCGTACCTTCTACCTGCATGTCTAACATCATTTTTGCAGCTGAAAACAGGACCATGGCTCCTCTTTTCTTCACCTTCATAAAAATTATAATCTTCATTGTTTTTTAAATTATGTGTTCTTTCCTAAGATGCAAGTATCCTGGGAAGAGTACAGGGATGCTGCCCGGTTGTGTAGGGATGGGGTCAGGAGAGCCAAGGCATGGCTGGAGCTGAACTTGGCAAGGGATGCAAAGAATAATAAGGGCTTCTACAGATATGTCAGCCAGAAAAGGAAGGTCAAAGAAAGCGTACCCCCCAATGAGGAAGACTAACAACTGGTAACAACAGATGAGGAGTGGGCTGAGGTACTCAAATTCTTTGCTTCAGTCTTCACTGGCAGTCTCTCTTCCCACACCTCTCAAGGGGATGGACCGCAAGACGGGGACTGAGGGAACAAAGTCCCTCCTATTGTAAGAGAAGATCAGGTTCAAGACCACCTGAGGAATCTGAACATATACAAGTCTATGGGACCTGATGAGATCCATCCCAGAGTCCTGAGGGAATTGGCTGATGTAGTTGCCAAGACGCTCTCCGTCATATTTGAAAAGTCCTGGCAGTCAAGTGAAGTCCCTGGAGACTGGAAAAAGGGAAACATTGTGCCCCTTTTTAAAAAGGGTAGCAAGGAGGCCCCTGGGAACTACCGACCCATTAGCCTCACCTCTGTGCCTGGGAAGATCACGGAGCAGATCCTCCTAGAAGCTATGCTAAGGCACATGGAAGGCAGGGAGGTGATTCTATACAGCCAGTATGGCTTCACCAAGGGCAAGTCCTGGTTGACCAACCTAGTGGCCTTCTGTGATGGAGTGACCACATCAGTGGACAAGGGAAGAGCTACGGCTGTCATCTATCTGCACTTCTATAAGACCTTTAACACAGTCCCCTACAACATCCTTCTGTCTAAATTGGAGGCATATAGATTTGATGGGTGGACTGTTGGGTGTATAAGGAATTGGTTGGATGGTCACATCCAGAAGATAGTGATCAACAGCTCAATGTCCAGCTGTGGTGACGAGTGGTGTCCCTCAGGGGACTGTATTGAGACTGTATTGAGACCAGTACTGTTTAATATCTTCATCAGTGACATAGTATGATCGAGTTGCACCCTCAGCAAGTTTGCAGATGACACCAAGCTGAGTGGTGCAGTTGACATGCCAGAGGGATGGAACACCATCCAGAGGGACCTGGATAAACTTGAGAAATGAGACTATGTGAAATTCATGAGGATCAACAAGGCCAAGTGCAGGTTCTTGCACCTGGGTCAGGGCAGCACTGGGTATCAGTACAGGCTGGGGGATGAAGGGATTGAGAGCAGC